>NW_004524582.1:13196126-13229056 GCF_000260255.1 Octodon degus | reverse complement strand
GCTGGACCCATGGGCGATCCCCACGTGGCGCACTGGGATTGGGCTTGGGAGTATATATTAGCCAAGGGCTGGGGGATTGGAGAAGAAGAAGCTTGTAATCAGGGGCCTGAATAAACCTCTGAAGGAAGAGCTGTGTGTTGCATCTTCCTTGCTGGCGAGGTCGTGTGTGACACCTGTGGGGAGTCTTGGGACAGCACAGTGTCACCATGTGAGATAGAGATTGGGTACCAGGGAGGTCATTCCACCACAGAGCCAATCCGTGGGCAACCTATTCATCTGTTAACCCCGAAATGGATGACTTCACCCATCAGGGTACACCCTTCCTGATACAGTCACCTCTCAAAGGTCCCACCCCGCCAACACCATTAGCATAGGACCTTTCAGTCTAAATTTGCAGCAATGCAGTTTGGGGGATACATTCAAACTAGAGCAAGTAGTAAAAGGAAGGGAATTTCCCCCAAAATAAAGGATACCAGTGAAATAATAGAGAATGTGCTCTTAAACCCACTATATTTGAAAAATAAAGAGAAAGACACCGTTAAAATTTCTAGATAATCAGCCAGTGCTTTGTATCCTCTCAGTTTGATCAATCAAGAAAATGTTGTCTTAAGACTAATAACCCCTTCAGCTCTACAAAAGCAAATTTAAGTAACACTGATTAGTTTATATACTAAGGCAAGAAAAGATAAACATAAACATGAAAATAGGGTGAATGTTTAACAAAAAAAAAATGTGTTCTTAAAATGAAAAGTTGTCTCTAGATAATCTGATAAAAGGGCACTTTCCAAGCTTCTAATTTATAAAAGGTTTTGCCATATTTCACTAGCTAATTACCTCTTCAGTTTCCTAGCCCACCTTTGGTCACCTTATTTTAGGAGCTACCAGGATGGCTGGGTACATGCAGCATGTGGTTTTGGCACTTGCAATCATGCTGTATTATGGTGTTTGTGGATGTGCTTCTCTGCATAGAGTCACTGGGCCCATTTCTATCTTTCATAGATTCCTACCAGCCCATTCATGAGGGGACTTGGGGATAACGGGTTGCCATTCAATTGTTCTCATTAAACTGTAAGTTCATTATGAGGAAGAGCCACGTGTTCTGTTTCCAACTACCTACACCATCCCATCAGACCCCTATCTGGCTGGGCTAAGAGCTGTCCTTAATAAGGACCATGCCACAAAGGCTGGCATCCAGTGGGCTGGCTTCCAGAGAAAGTCCTAAACATTGCTCTGTGGCTAAAAGACCAGACAAGCAGCTTCTCTGCCGAAACTCAAAGGATGCCTCCAGTTTCTACCCAAGGACATAGACTTCTAAGGCTCAGAGGGAAGATGGCCGCCTCCCCACATCTAGGGAGAAAGAATACAGTCAGCAAGCTTTTCACAGATTCAGCTGCATTTACCCTGAAACTATTGAGAAGGAAAGCATCATATTGGCATGCTGAAACTATGACACCTCTGTCCAGAACCCAGCTGCACTCGAGATTCACCATGTGGCCTTGGGCTGCTCATTTAACCACTCAGGGTCTTAATTTCTTCATCTGGAAAATGAAGACACTACCTACAGCACAGGCACAGCATCTCAAGGTTAATGCGGGAGGCTGAGGTTGAAAGGCAGCTGAGCGCGGGATGGTCTCATTCTGGGGAGAAAGGAAGGCGCAGCAGTGCACTTCTGGGTGGCAGGGACAAGCTC
This sequence comes from Octodon degus, assembly GCF_000260255.1. Taxonomy (NCBI): domain Eukaryota; kingdom Metazoa; phylum Chordata; class Mammalia; order Rodentia; family Octodontidae; genus Octodon; species Octodon degus. The sequence continues at coordinate 13,227,366 of NW_004524582.1, read as the reverse complement.
AGGATCCCAGCACTGAGCCCTCGGGTCAGTCACACACATGGCACATGACAAGCACAATAAGCCACCACAATAGACCACCTGGAGTCTTTATTGTTATTGCCAAGTGGAGTTGATAAAGCAAACAAAGCAAAGTGTCAGAGCCCTAATTTATCAAATGTTATTGATACTGATCTCAAATTGACAAGCAATGTGCTGCTTCTAGATTCAGATCAATAAATCCATTTCATAATACAGTCCGATCCCAACACTTTGCCCCCAAATCCATCCATCTCGATATTAGAAATCCATCCTGCTTTGCCTGCAGTCTGTCAAATGTCACCACGGAGTACAGAAGCCACCCTGCCAAGTCTATATCCTGAACTAAATCCCAATGGAAACTTCCCAGATATAAATAACCACTATGAACATACAGGGAAGAAAAATAGCTATGAAGTTTCACTCTTTTTTTTTTTTTTTTTTCCTTGTTAGCCAGTGACAAGTAAAAATCACAGAGTTACTCACTCTCCAAAAACAATCTAAAACCAGAAGGTTTAACCAATTCAATTCTCTAGTCACTGTGACAACTATTTTAATCTGCGGGGCAGCGTCTGGGGCTTATACTCCTGACACATTCTGAGAGAACCCGTTTCTGGCCTCATTATGAGCAGTGGCCTTTGATGGAACTTAGGGTCTCATGCCATGAGGACAGAATTCTCAGAGAGAGGGCAACTTTCCTTCCAGTTCAAGCTGAGGAGTGAGAGCCTGGGATATTAGATGTGAGGAAGTACCTTCAGAGTCTTCAAGGCAGAGAAAAGTAGCATAAAAAAAAAAAAAAAACAGAAAACTAAGCCTGAAATCAAGATGTCTGTACTTAAATCATGCAGAGCCTAAAGCTAGTGACTTAGGGAAAAGCTATCATCTCTCTGAGCCTCAGCTTCCCTTTGGTCAACAGGTGAGAGGCCCTTTGAAACTCAATAGTCTGAAAGCCCCTAGCACCATGAGCTTAGCTAAGTGCTCAGCAAATATTTGTTAACATAATCTGAACCATGAAATACTAAACGGCAGCTCTTGCTCATTCACCCATGGGGCATTGTTCTCTTCTGAAAGTGCACCATACTCCAAGCACAGAACTAAGTGGTGATGTGGGAGGAGAGAGGAGGTCATGACGCCTTTCCTGAGAATAAGACAAAAAAATGGGCAAAACTGGATAAGAAGCCCAGCAAGCCCAGATTCGAGAACCCAGCACCACCTGGGCAGGGTGCAGATCCAAGGCCTATTGGAAGTGCCCTCACCCAGACCTGGGGGACTGTGGCCTTAGCCCACCACTGCTGGCCCAAGGTGGCTGATTTTATGCTGCTTTCTGTAATTTATGAACTAATGCCCATGCTCACTTGCTCAGGGAATGCAAACCCATCTTAATATTAACTTCCAACAGGTTGTTAGGAAGGTAAATCTGCTGCAAATATGAGAGCCTAAGCCTGGCTTGATTTAGGATTACCTGGGCTTTTGGACTTTTCTGACCACATCCAGAGGAGAGATACAGGGCAGCCACAGGTGCCATCCTGGAAAGCTGAAGGTAAATTAAAATGCCGTCTAGAGCATTAAACGCTTTTCCTGTTGAATTGAATTAGCCGTTTGCATTCTTGGCCACAGCCCCTCTGAAATCTTTCCTCAGGCACAGTAAGAAAGAAGGACATGGGGATAAAAAAGAAGAGAAAGGAGAGGGGTGATGGAAGAGGAACAGAAATGGAAAATCTCCAAAATTGTCCATATCTCAGTCTGGCTGTTCCTCAGACAGACAAAGCCAAAGGGTCTTCTTTCTTTCCTTCCTTCCTTCCTTCCTTCCATCCTTCCTTCCTTCCTTCCTTCCTTCCTTCCTTCCTTCCTTCCTTCCTTCCTTCCTTATTTTATTTTATTTGTAGTAAGAATTGAAGCCTGGGTCATCCGACTGAACTACCTCCCCAGCCCTATTTTACCTTACTTTATTTTATTTTTTTGTATTTTGGGAGAGGGTCTCACTAAGTCACTAAGTTGTCAGGAGTGGGCCCAAACTTGTGACCTCCTCCTCAGCCCCCAGCATGCCGGAATCACAGGGGTGCACCACCATGCCTGCCACCAAAGGGGATTTTTTTTTTCCCTTTCCCAGAGGAATCAGGAGATGAGAGTAAGATCAGTAACCTATCTCTGCTGCAATCTAGGGCAGATCTACTTGGCTGTGAAAACCCTAGAATTTGCAGCAGCTGCACACAGTGGTTTAGGGGTAGTGGCCTCCCCCAGATCGTCCAGGTCTATCCTTGCCAGTGTCACCTGGGAACCACGGCAAGATTTTCATCAAAGCCGATACCTCACCTGCCATCACTTCTCTCATATGGCTCCCCTAAATCAAGTTCTTTTGTAAAACCCTACTATGGCTCTAGACACCAATATCTGTATTGAGCTAGCTATGTTGTCCGAAGACGCATAAGCATAAATCGCCATCACTGAAATAGCACAGCATAGCAATTCGGAGGACAGATGCCAAATGTGTTCAAATCCTGGCTCTGCCCCTCCTAGCTCTGGAACTTGGATAGCTTCCTTCTCCCTGCCTTGGTTTCATGGTCCGTTGAGTGAATAAAACCTACTTCATGCAGTAACCATGAGAATGAAGCTGATTAATGTTTATCAACTTTCTATGTCATCGAGAAACTCCTGCATGGGCAATACTTTCGGAAATACTAGACACAAAAGGATCCCTTACCTCTGGGTTTCCTTATGCTATTCTTCTTTTCTGGGGACTCGCCTGTCCCCCTTCTCCTGGCCCAATCACAACCAACACCAAGGCTGTCAAAAGCACTCCATGCTTGTCTCTGTAAACCTGTGCGTTTCCAGGACTATATTACTAGCAATCCCAGCCGCTGGTGGAGAGGCTACGAGCTTGCAGGTGCTCTGCTCATGCTCTGCTCGGTACTCTCCATACAGCACCTGACTTCATCAGCCTTACGAGGAAGACCCGGGTAATTTTCCTAAGCTTCTAAAACGAGCAACCCAAAGATTGCATATTTCAACCCAGACCCCTCTGACCCCAGGGCCTGGAAATGTCCACCTGGGCCAAGAGGCACCAGCACGAAGCTCCCTCCAGCCAGAGGTCATCGCGGCACCCAGGTGGACACTGTCTTTCCGCGAGAGTGAGCCTCTCCCACTGCCCTAAGCGAACTCCACACTGCGACATGATGAGCTACTTGTCTGTCTTTCCCTCCTATTATTCAGGACAACTCTTTCCACTGTAAGCATTACAGAAATAAATTATTGTAAAATTTCCTTCCATTTGCAAAAGGGTTACAGAAGACTGAACAGAACAGAACATTTTCTTCACAACTCTGGTCATCCTTATCAACAGCAGACAATGTAATGTTCTGTGATGTAAACATGACTTTAGGGCAAGTATCTCTGAGCACACAGGGTGACAGTTTAAAAAGTCAGACCTCCCCCCTACTCCGGCCCCATCTACTACTAAATGGGAACCTCCAGGTTAAAGACCAGGCATCACTCAAGTTTAAGAACCAACGCCTGAGGGTATCTGACCCTGCTGCATGCTCCCAAATACAGCCGGGTGTTAGCTCTTATGGCCGCTTTTCATGGTTTTTCTGACCTCTCCCACCTTCAGCTTGACCATTATCACTGCTCGCCACCAGCCCATGCTGCTGGATGAATCGCTCCTGTGTTTCTCCTACTCACTGAGGGTATGGTTTCCAAAATATTTCTTTTAAGCTTTTGAATGCCTTCTTGCCAACTGATTCTTAAGGAAATGCTCAGTAGGAAGTGCGTATTATCACAGCTGCTTGATGGCAAGTGAGAGAACCCTGGATTCACAATGCTAGGTTCACCCCCTCCCTGACCCGTCACCACCACCTACAGTGGCCCTTAGGCTTCTACAGAGAACAATTCCAAAATCACTGGAATAAAACCACATTCTGGCAAATCTTGTCAGTTTTATTGTGCCAGGTAACTTATTTCATTTTAATAAGCATTTGACATTATGTAAAAAAGAGGGTGCTTTTCATGTAAGTTTTTCAGTATAGTCCACAGTACAATGTGTATTTTTTTTTCCCATTTGGGAGCAGATTGCTTGTGGAATGTAGCCTCTGCATTATCATTATGTTTGCAAGGCCAGTCCTAAGAAAGGCTCTGCTTAACATGGGAAGTGATGGGCTCGTACTAATAGCTGGACTTCCACTGCTTCCCAAAGGCTTTCAGAAAAATAAAGGTCAAGGGAATTGGCCTTTTCAAAAAGATCTCTCCTCTGTAGAAGGGAAAGACAACACCTAAGAAAAACTTCCTAACCTTTAAAATTGTAGGCATCTCATATTGACCATATTCTAAATATGTTAGCATACTGTAGTCAAAAGCTAAGGTCCAAGCAACAATGTTTAAACCTGAAAAAACAAATAAACAAATTCCTTTTAATGGTCTTTTAGATTTTCTCTTCCAAAATCTACCTTTGAGAGTCAGAATAAATCTAATATGTGAGCTGGAGGGAGAGATGGAAATGCTGTATGTGAGATGCCTTCCGATTTCGATATGGACCCAGGATATGGTTTGAAGTCAATGGAAAGAGACACAGTGAAGGCAACCAGATGTTTACAGTTGCTGTGCCCGGGTCAAGAGTGTACACAATGGGGCCGGGGAGATGGCTCAGTGGAATAAGCGCTTCCTTGGCAAGCACAAGGGTCTGAGTTCAATCCCTGGGTCTGCAAAAAAAAAAAAAAAAAAAAAGAGTGTGCACAGTGTTGCAGGTACTGACCTATCAATTTTTTTGTAGGTTTGAGATTCATCAAAATAAAATTTGGGGAAAACAGTTCAAACACTTGTATAAATAAAACAGTCATATGTGTGTGCATGTGAAACTAATGCATCTGATAAGGCCTGAACCCCCATGAGGGATGAGAGGCCTCTAAGGCTCGATGTTTGCTGAAGCCTGTCTGGCCCTGAGTGGTCCCTGAGGTGCCCAGCATCCAATAGCAGCAAGTATGTCTGTTCTCTCAACCTGACTGCTGCCAACACTTTTGACTCCTAAAGAGAAGCAGCTTACAGCTAAAGTTATCCCTGACCTCATTAATCATTTATGTTAATTCATTTCTTTTCTGTATGTGGCTTAAGCCCGCTCTAAGGGAAGTGACTACTATTCGCTATGAACCCTCTTGATTTTCAAACCAAACAATCTTAAACCAAATTCTGGATGTGTTAGGTATAGGAGGCACTGATGACGGGCTAATCTCTGCAAAAAAATATCTTACTACCCAGGAGACCCTCTTGAATGTATTGCTTTTTATCCTTGCCACCACCAGCAGAAGTAGTAGCATCTATTGGCCTCTTTATTTGCCCAATTCAACTATTCTAGGGCAGAGAACTGGTGTCAATTATCTTTGTTTCTTTCACATCCAAGATGGAAGTACATAAAATATTGAATAGCTTTTTTTTAGACACAGTCACACTAGGTCACTAAGGCTAGATTTAAATTGGGGATTCCCCTGTCTCAGCTTCCCAGAGTGCTGGGATTACAGATGTGCACCACTACACCCAACTGGTTCATATTTTTTTAATAAGTAAAACTATAAGCCCACTTAATTGTTCATATTTGAAGGTTTTCAGTGATTTAGAGACACATGAAACATTCCCCCTAGCTGCCTAACGATAGTAGCTAACGTGTACTGGATTGCAAACTTTTGCAATTTGGTGCAGATGCCGTCTGTCTGGCATTTTCTAAACTCTTCCTACGTTATTAAGTCCATTAAGCTTTGCACCTACACTAAGATACAAGCAATAAGTTTCTTCTTTTACAAGTAAGCAAAGAGGAGAGACTGAGTACCTCTTCCACTGTTCCAGCAGAGAAAAAGAGGTGAGGTTTGAACTCCAGGCAGCTCCACAAAGCTAAGTCACTATAAGAGCAGGGAGAAGCCCTCGAGGTCTGAGCAACACACATCTTCCTCTCGCTTTGCATTCATTACTACCATAGATCTTGACAGCACCAGGGACGCTATCACAAAATGATCCTCAACTCCCATAAGCTGGACAAGCAAGTCAGACTTTGGGGACTTCCTGCTTAATTTCACCTTGTCTAAACACAAGCAACTAAAAATAACCTGAAGGGGAAGTGTCTCGGAGCCGTCGGAAGCTGCGGCACATCACAGAGGACCTGGCGTGCAGCAATGATCCCTGCAAGCGCTGCGGGTACTTTTCAGCATCAGCAAATTGTAGATTGTGATGAGAAAAAAAAAAGTTTCCAATTATTGAAATTCCATAGTGTATTTAATTATGCAATTATCTTATTGTATTAACAAGTGCTAGAGCAGAGCCGCGATTGCTGAGATTTTTGCAATTTGGAAGCACAGAATTCATTCTTTCCCCTAGCTGATTACATCTTGGAAGTCCACCCATTTTTCTGGGATTATGGAAATGATCCTATTTTGGAACTGCTTCATTCAGAAGTCTACAGCTAGCCTGACCTCGACTCTTGGCACTCCAGGTTCTAAGTGTGACCCCTAGTATAGATTGAGCATATTTCAGGGGGCAAATGCCTGCAAATTCATAGCACTTTTGTTTCTATTAACCACGTTAGGCTCTTTTCCCTTTTGAAATTCAAATAAATATAGTGTAAATATAAATTCAAAAATCAGTTATACAAATTGCATATTATCAGTGATATGAACAGAAGTACACTTTTGTTCATTTGCTTAATAAGGATATAGCCCAAAGGGTTCATGTATCAGACTGAAAAACCCAAAGCACTCCATGAAAACATCCAAAATAGGTATTCTGCAATACTTCTATGCATTTCTATTTGCCTCAGTTACTTCAGCAAATATGAAATGTAATCATGCAAAATTAAACATTCCATACATTTTCTATTCATCTTCTACCACTCCTCTGTACCCTGGAATAGGCTATCATATTTTCAAGTTTAAGGGGACAAAAAGGGAATCAGACTTCTTGTTTCCGAAAGCATTACAAGTAATAGGTCTTTTCACTTAGAGCTTTTCATCTAAGAATCACCAGGCTCTCTATACATAAAACATAATTAACCCATACCCTCAGCTCTGTTCTTATCCAATAGGAAGCCGCTTTGCTGATGGAGAAGCCATATTTGAATGTTCCACACCTGATTTGGTTCTGGCTTTTAGAAATGATGTTTCACTTACTTGTGTATGGCTAAGGGGCATGAGAAGATGTAAGAAACTTTGGACCCGCCTCCCAGATAAGTGATAGTACAGACTCAGAACCTCGACCCCACCTGGTGCTCCACTCAACATTGTCGTCTTTTAGCTGTGAGATGGCGCAAGTTGCTTGGGTCCTCTGTGCTTCAGTTCTTGTAGTGGTAACATGAAGCACAGTATTTCCCATCCTGCAGAGGAGTTGGGACAAAAGGGGCTACACACATAACTCATTTAGGATACGGCCGAATCGCACTGAAAGTCGTCCAGTCCTCCTCAGCTGACACTTGCTGCCTTTCAAACTTGTTTACCAATTACCTCACTGTGAAGCAGTGTAGCAGCAGATGCTATTATTTCCATTCTACAGATGAAGAAACAAAGATTCAGTAGGGCTACAGCGGTCCAAACTTGAACTCTTGGAACCTAAACTAGTACATCTCCACAACCCCTCATTCTATCTGGATCAACCAGACCCAGTCCAGACAGGTCTCTGCTTATTTGGGGTCACATTTCAAAGGCAAGCAGAAAGCCATCTCCTGCCAAGCCTTGTCTTGCATAGCAAAAGAGATCCCGATGGGCAGGAGACACGACAACAAGGCTGCCTTAATCATGCTTTCTGCTAACTATGAAATGAAAGTTAATTTCATGCCTTGCATCCACAGACAAAAAGGTTCAGAGCTGTTTAAATTCTCTTCAGCCCAATGACAGCTAGTAAACAGGAAGATTCGTGTTCTAATGCTTGAAATCACCCTTCGTATCTCAATATATTATTTATGCACTCAGCTTAAAATAAACAGCAACTCCAAAGTAGGTGAGTGGTCTCATTTAATATGAACTCTTTTTTTCACTCTGACAGTTACTTTAAAACATCAGTAAACAACCTTAATTCACTTCTAACGAATTAGTAGGCTACTGCTGTGTCTGCAGAAGGTGAGCAGATTGTATTATTAACCAAAACAACTTTCTCCCTGTCAATCATCTGCACCTCACGGAGGGATGTGGGCTTTGCTGTCTTGTTACTTAAGCCAATCCACAGACACACGTGATTCCAGATGGTTTCTTCTGAGCTCATTCTCTTCTACCTGTGATTAGATCTCTTGACTCTGAGATGCAGAAGGGGACGTGAAGAAAGTAGATTCTCAGTGCTGCTTATTAAAAAAAAATATAGACAAATGAGACCCTGCCCAAAGGTTGGAAGACTTTGGAAATCATGGCAAGGAGCTCTTCTGTGGAGGGAACTGAATCAGACAAAAATGTCACTATAAGCAGACCCAGGGGGTGCCACCAAATATTTGAAAAGGTGTCGCATCACAAAAAGAAAACTTCCACTTTGTAAGTCTGGATAACAAAATTAAGACTCAAGGTAAAGATTAGCAGAGCAGATTGAGGTCTGATTCAGAAAAAAAGGGCAGACCAACAGTCCTCCTGCTCCAGACAACCCGAGGGGTCCCAAGAGTACCCTCTAAAATGAACTCCAATAAGTTTTAAAACTTCTTTCTCTTGGGAGTTTTTAAAGTGTAGCATTTCCTCTTTTAAGAAGGAGAAAATACTGTGCGTTGGTCATACAGCCACACCATCTGTGGCCATACACATAATTCAAGGACATTGGTTGGCCTAGCAAAACAGGAAGATACAATGGGGAAAACCAAGTGAACAGTCACTTGAGGATTGTACCATCTCTGTCCTGCTCTTTGGCTGTATGGTTTGCAGCCTGGGTCATTCCGTAGAAAAGAGCCAACTCTCAAGTCACCTGGATGGTAACCTGGTTTAAGAGTGGTGATCCCCAGTCAGCTCACCACTCAGGCTGGCCTCCATTCCATCCCAAATCTGGAGCACCACACCGTCTCTTTGACTGTCATCATTCATGAACACCTCACTGAAACACTAGTCTCTTCCTGAGACACAAACTGACCACTCAAAACACAAGTGAAATACAATCCAAAAAGAAAGATGGAGAGGTAGAGGAAGAGAAATCAAAACAACTGGCATTTACATCTAATGTTTAAATCAACATTTTTCAAATAATATGCAGGCATGTATTCTTCCAAATTATTCAACAAACATTGTATTTATTTATTCATTTACTGCAGAGCAAAATGACCTTTCTCCCTGTAACATATTGACAAGACATTAGTGAGTTTAGAAATATTAAATTCCATAAGGGATGTCAGATTATCAATACCTGGGTATGTAATGTCGTGCTACCGAATTCTGAATATAGCAAGAGCAGGCATCTGGTATTTGCACTTTGAAGTAACAGAAAATAACATGACAATAATGTGTTATACTTACAAAGTACCCTTCATCCATGGGGCTCCAATTTTACCAATATTAGTTCACTGATTTTCGCAAAAAACCTGAAAGGCAGAGGGTAAGTTTGTGTTACCCCCACTTTGAAGATGGGGATATGGAAGTACAACAGAGGAATCAATTATTAATTCATTACCATGCGAATTTCCTAATAGGAGGAAGGTAGGAATCGTGATCTGTCCTCACCACCCCTTCCCCCTGGAGACTATTTTTTCCCATGTAATTTTTAGCACAATCTCAGCTTACTAAGCGCAATTCACCCACAATAAACCAGCGATGAAAAATAACCCCCAATTTTTTATGAGCCCAAAAACCAATATTCCTTTAATACCAGAGAAAGGGTTGGAAAAAAAAAAAACCTCCCCATATTCAGTTTAAAACATGGAGGGAAAATTAGATTGACAAAACACAACCATCCAACAAAATTTTGCCTGAAAATAATGCTACTACTGTTCAGTTTGTGATATACTTCTGTTCACATTTCAGCATATGGACTTGTCTTTGAAAAAAATATTCCAAGGAAGTCAGAAGGCTTCAGAAGTAATCTCACTAACAATATTTTTAGAAGGGTGTATTTTTAGCAACCCTTTCTAGGACATCCCACCCTTTCTACCACTCTTGGACCATTTATTTATACATTGAAAAATAATATTTATTGAGTTTTATTGCATATGGGTTTATCATTGCATGTGGTCTCTTAGAAGACAGAAAGCTGTATGTGACACAGGCTGTGCTGTCAAGATGCTTACAATCCTGTAGGTCAGTGTCTTTAGTGCCACCACAACCATTCTGACCAAAGGTCTACAAATAGAGTTGTTGAGCTGGGACATTCATAGTGAGTCACAGATATCTCTCCCAGAAAGGTAACATGTTTGTGAAATATTCTCAGAAAGGGGTGATTTTGAGTTCCGGTTATGGAGCACACAATGGACATACAATAGGGGGCTCCTAAAAAATGTTTGCCCAGGAGTCTTCCCAGTCCCCATGATTCGAGGGTCAGGATCTTCCTGTCTCTTCTTTACTCACCTCTGCACAAGGATCTCCTCAGACCTGCTCAGTGCCCACATTGCCACCTCTGGACCTCTGTCCCTCTAGCTGTCCCCCTTGCTTGGCACAACTGCAACCTTGCCGTGGCTCAGCCCCCCATCAGATCTCTGCTGAGGTACCCAGTCCCTGAGGTCTCCCCTGATCACCACAAAACAACCGCAGCACGTCACTCTTCCCCCTGCTGTCTCCCATAACACTTACCACGACCTACTATCATCAGAGTCTCTCTCTTTTAGTTTCACTGCCCCCCTATCATAGAACTTCCATAGAGCAGGTTCTATCCTGAGACGAAGGCACATCATAAATATTGACTGAATCAGTGAATCACAGACTAGATCTGGGGGCTTGACTTTTCTTGTATACCTCTTTTTGTTCTCTCCGGGATTCTTTTATAATTACTAAGAAATGAAACAATACCAGGTAATGCCCAATATTTTTTAGCTGCCCCCCTAAAGAAAAGAAACAAAAATTCCACAAACAGTGAGATAGTTCTGAAAAGTGTAATGAACCCCAATTTTTATCACTGTCCTCCTCTTTTGATTGCTGGAGCAGATCTGCTCGCTGTCCCGTGGATAGCTCTGTAGTCCTCAGCTCCTGGCCCACATTGCCCAGTAGGAAAGAGAGACAGCTTGCTACATCCATTACCAAGGGGGCTTCTAGTCTAGAAGCCATGGCGACTGCCGAAGAGGTGACAGGCCAAGTCCCACTCATCTTTTTACATCTTCTGACTTAATAGCACTTACTGAGAATAAATTTCTTTCAAAGGTATCAAGGTCACCACTTCCTACTAAGCCAAGTGGGGATGCCTCAGGGGAGGATTTGATTGTCTAAGTCTCTGTAGAAGCGACCAGCTTTGGTGCACACCACAGACTGCACCGCCACCCCCACTGTCACACCACAAACACACGACAGACACGCAAAGAAAGACGTCACATCAGCCGGTGATGACATCTGGAGTCATGGACACATCGCTTGGGTCTCTAAACAGATTTCTTGTTTACTTGCACTTTAATAAAACTCACACCTTCACCAGTCAGAATATTTTTTCCCCTAAGCATCTGAACATCCAAAGAGATTTAGAAGCAATTAACATTCACGAGTAACAGAGCAATCAACATGGGAATCGCTAATGGAACTGGACAGGATCCAAAAGCAGATATTAGGATAATAGTGAGTCCCTGACATGGGTGACGGTGTTAATTCTGCAGGGCAGAGTCGTGGGCTGTTTTCAGTGGCTTTTGTGGGGCTGTTGTCACAGCCACCGACACCTGTTCCACATGAGTCTTCACCCTCTACCACAGACCTGATTTTTTACCGGCTGTCAAAAGAAGGCTTTTTCGCATCGTTACAACACACCTCTAGCATTAATGGTATATATTGAAATGGCGTTTATTTTTAAATTGCCTACCTGACAAAAATGTTAAAATGTCATTTTTCCACTTTGGGTCTCTAAATTATCCATCTTCACCTGTTAGCTTTTGTAGGTAGAGGCCACAAAAACAAGAGCTCCGACTTCCCGCCCGACGCTGCCAGATCGCTCCTGCCGCTTACTCTGTGTGCTTACTGGGGTGCGCACAGCCCCGCAGCAGCACAGAGCGACGAGGCATCCTATTCCAAGGAGCGCCACGCTGGCCTCTTTGTCATTTTCCAGACCTGTTTGCATAAAAATCACTCTAGAAATCAGCATGTTTTTGGGTAAGAGAGAGAGAGTTCCACCGTCACCCTTCTATTTATTTACTTATTTATCTATTTGTTTATTTATTTGGTACAGAGTCTCACTGTCCTGCTCGGAATCATAGTGAGCATCCTGTTTCAGCCTCCCCAGCGCTGGGAGTACAGGCATGCACCATCATGCCTGATTTCAGTGGCCGGTTGGTGCAGGGCTGGCATAGCATGGGGTACCAGGGATCGAACCCGGGTCCTTGCACTTGCCAGGCAGGCAGGTGCTTAGACAGCGGAGCTATGTTCCCAGGCCTCATCACCCCTCCTGACTTCCATGCTCTAATCTTCCTCCTGTCCCTAGTCTAACCCATCACACATGCCAAAGCCAAGCCACTTCCTTTTGTTCTGGCTGAACCACATTCTTCAGTCTCATGCCCAGCTTCCCCTTCTCTGTCATCCTAAAGTGCAGAGGGCTTGGCCTTCAGGGCCCCGAGCTCCCCAGGCCCACACATGCTGAAGATTCCTCCACGTCTCCCAGGTCACCTGGGCTGCCTCGCGGCCACGCCATTGGCCTCTGGTGATGGAACCCCTTCTTCTGTGGACACTCAGCCCAGTTGGTTTACTTTTGATCACAATCTATTATGGCTTATCCATTATGCATTATTGTATAATATACAATCCATTGTGTATTACTCCGTGTGGTCTAAGCAAACAAATGTGTCCCAAGGAGGAGATTTTCAGCTACCCAAGATGGACCCCAGTATGTAATTGGGTAAACAGCACTTACTCGGATTATATTACTTTTCTGGTTATTTTAGTTCATCCACGCTCTCTTGCATTCCTTTCTCCTTTTACTTTGCTCTTCCTGGTTATTAAAGAGGCCCTTCCTTTTTCTGCATAATCCAACTTTGAAATTTTCTCCTTGTCTCCTTATCCCCATCCACACATACCCTTTATGAAAGTGTACCCTGATTACTGTCAGCTCCACAATCTGCCACTGCCAAGCTGTGTGTGTGCTAAATCCTATTTTGACAACAACTTTATACCACAGACTCTAAATGAAAGGATGTTATTGACAGATCCATGCTTAAGGTTCTAACTTCATCTCCTGGGCAAGGGCTCAGTATTCCCAGCAGCCTCAAAGCTCAGAGGTTCTGCCCCACCCGCAACCTCAGGCTGCATGTAGGCTCCGCCCCGCACCCCCTGCTGCCGTCCCTACCCCCACAGAACAGCATGGAGGTTATAGGATATAGAGGCTGTGTAATCCAATCGAGCTGGGTGTGTTTCAGTCCCTACGGCCGGGTTAGGAAATATTTAGGAAGAATGTTCCTTATGCCTTTCTGCACCCACTTGGGATGGTTCTACAGGAGTACGGCGGGCCTGTCACAGAGCTGGGCCTCACCTGCTTTCCTAAACCACAGGATAGCAGAAGCCCCTCACTCCAAAGGCATGGGGTGTGCGTGTGTGTGTGTGTGTGTGTGTGTGAGTGAGTGTGTGTGTTGGGCGTGGAGGTCTGTGTGTGTGTGAGGAGAAAGAATGCATGTACTGAGTGGTGTACTGTATGTGTGTTAGTATATGAGAAAGAAGGAACAAGTATCTTTACATGTGAGAGTGTATATGTGAATGTGTGTGACACAGAGTGTGTGTGAACAAAAGAATGTGGGCGTGTGTTTGCGTATGTGTGAGAGAAAGGGTAAATGTGTATGCATGCATCTATGTGAAAGAGAAAGAATGTGTGTGAGAAGAAAAAAGTGCATGTATGTGTGTGAGAGAGAGTACGTGTGTGTGTGTACATATGTGTGTGAGGAGAAAAACTGCATGTGTATGTGTGTAAGTATATATGTAAGATAGTTTGCTGTATGTGTACGTGAAAGGGGTGTATGAGTCTGTATGAGAAATAGTGTGTGTGTGTGTGTGTGTGTGAGAGAGAGAGAGAGAGAGACAGACAGACAGACAGACAGACAGACAGAGACAGAGAGAGAGAACCAAGAGAAAGCAGGGATGAACACACAGATTCTATTTAACTCCAAAGATTAAGGAAAATCCATTCTTCAATCCTTTGCCCTATGCTGGGCACCAACCAAAACACCCTACCTGTCTCCATAGTGGCCAGGGCCTTTTTAGGGTTCCTTAACATTTCCAGGTCCCTTCAGCCAGCTAATGAAATTCACAGAGCCCTCCCAAGAGCAGCCTATAAAGGACTGCCAAGGACAAGGACTACATGGGAATATCTCACGGGTTGGGAAGCCAGCGAAGGGTGTGTAGTTTGGGAAGGCAGAAAGGAGAGCTTCTCTCTGCATCTTTTGCTTAACTCTGGATTTCTGTGGGAACGTTGTGTGGCACCAATGAAGCAGAGTGGCCACTCGACACCCTGTCCCCTCCTGCCCCCGAGACACTGCAACTGCACCCGCCGTGCAGACAGCCTCTGCACACTGACCCAGAGCCCTTCTGTGTTTGCTACCCTTGAACAGCTAAGAATGGAGACTTTCTTTATTTACAGGCTTAAGTAGATTCTAACTACTCCTGAGAGAGAAGTAGATGAATAAAGAAAGCAATTTGAGGAGATTGTGAAAAGTACAAGTAATGGTAAAAACTCCAACCAGACCATTTATCCTTTCACCAAATATTTACTGAGCACCTACTGTGTGCTCACAGTAGTGAGCACATCACAGAACCATCTCCTCCCAAGGGGTTCATAGCCAGATGGGAGGAGACACAGTCAGTAAGTCCATAAGTACGTGCCCAAGAGGGATAAACACAGAAAGACAGACAGAAAAGCGGGAAAGCACAGGGACATTTGTGTTCTTAACACTGAGTTCATCTCCCATTCCATGCAAATCAGGAATGTGTCACCAACTCCCTAATACGTTTCCAGTCCTGCAGTGGATTCTAGGAAATCAACAGAGCTAGGGATAGAGATAGAGGTAGAGGTAGAGGCTGGGGCAGGGGCAGGGACAGAGACAAATAATAGATATAGATATGGATATGTAGATAGGTATTTGATTATATTCTTTCTTTCTGCATCTGTGCATTGCAAATCCACAGATTCAACCAATCACAGATCAAATAACTCAAATTTTCATTTGTACTGAACATATTTATGCTTTTCTCTCGACTTTCTTCTCTAAGTGATACAGTATAATAACTATTTCCATACCATTTACATTTTATTAGGTATTGTAAGTGTCCTAGAAATGATATAAATTGCATTGGAGAATGTACATGGGTTACACGCAAATACATATGTGCATGTATATAGGCATATGTCCATGTCATGTGAAGATCTTTGGCACCCACGGGTTTTGATATCTGGCCAGGTCCTGGAACCACAGATCACGCCATCGCCTTGAACCTTCCTGAGTGACACAAGGAGTGACACACATCACCTCTCTGAACTTTCGGATTCTGGATCCCAGGTTGCTGGGGGTTCAAACAGAATAATCAAAGAAAAAGGACCAACATAGTTCTGGTACTAAGGAACTGATGGATGGAGCTCTGTCCTCATCTTCTTATCTAGAAGCAAAATGACAAGCAAATGCAAGACCCCCCTCCCCAGGGAAGAGACACAAAATGGGGCTATAAAAACTATTTTGTTTCTTTGTTTCCTCTGTGTGTGTGTGTGTGTGTGTTTCTAAATAGATCTTGGAAGTTTTGGCAGATGTTATCTTTTTTGAAAAAGAAAATAAAGAGTCCATTATCAGATACTGTTTAGAAACAAAGGAGTAGTAGACTTCTCTATGTGTCCTGTACCTCCAAGAAATGCCCAATACAATATGAAAGCTTTCCCAGGTCATCGGAGCATGGAGCCCTTCACACGGCAAAGGCACATACGATGGTTATTTAGGCAACAGACTTTGAGCAATGTAGGTTTGGTGCTTTTAAAAAAGAAAAGAAACCACAAACAAAAATTAAATATATACCTATTTGCCCCCAATGTGCTCGGATGATTTCTTTGGAAAGTCAGATTTAGACACATGTTCTGAAAACCAAGAAAGCCTAGTAGGTGAACAGTGTTTCCTACCTACTGGACCATGGCAGCTTCTCCTCCTTTTCCTACAAAAGGAGTCATTATTCTAGGACCACAGTGCATTTGGGGGAAATGTCGGCAACATCTAAACATTCCTCATTCCCTTGGACAGGTAATTCCCCTATTTTCTGCAATAAATGGGCTCTTAAAATGAGTTTTGTTAATTATTCTCTTGAAAGCCAAATCCTCTTCTGGCTACACTGGGAAAACCTTCAGTTTAAAGTCGCCCTAGGTTTTCTTTATTATCTGAGTGCTTCACAGAGAGCATGCATTACTGTCATAAAGAGAAAATCAATGCCAGGGAAGAAAAAAGATACAAGACCCCATAGCAATGTGCTGATCCACCAATGATTAGTCCAAAAATTACAGCTTATACCTGAAGATGTGTATATCTGAGGCTTCTCATGAAGACCTTACGTGGTCCTAGAAAAATAGAGGAGTCTGAAGTAGAGGTGGAGGCAGAGACCAAAATTATTTCTCCTGTGCCTAGAGTTCAATAGCAGGAAGAGAAAATCCATGGGACAGCCACGTGTTCTGAGGCAGGAGACAAGTCCCACACAAACAGCTGCACATGTGGAGACAGGAAGAATGGGGGAAGAAAGACAAGAGGAGAAAGACATTGTGAAATGAAAGAAAAAAGAAACAGAAGAGAGAAAGTGGACAAGGGAGTAAGCAAATGAGCTGCTGCCAGGTCTAAGGTGAGGGAGGGAAGGGAGACCCAAGTTCACCTAAGCCCATGCAAGGGTTCTGTGCAAGGTGCTGGCATTAATGGGATTTGGACTGCTAAAGCCCTGTGGACTGAGTACAGAACATACTCATAGATGTCGAAGCTGTTTTTGAAATGGATGTCTCAAGTAAAGCTTAACTAGCAGGGACATGGCCAATGTCTTGGATGAGTGCCAGCTGTGGCCAGCTGGGAACTGGAACGAATGATTACCTGCAGTTTCTACCTGGGACCAGTTGGTCCAAAGGGAGCCTTGGCCTCATGTGTGCCCTGTACAGTGAGTTTGTGGCACTACCATAAGAGGATGAAAGGCCTGTGCCAGGCAACTTAGTGAGACACAGGCGAGGTGGAGGGTGGCTATCTGAGCCCTGGAATTTGGGGCCCTCTGGCTTAAAATTACCATTCATTCAACAGCCTTTCTTTCACTGGTGCCTACAGAGTGTCTGGAATTATTTGGAGGCCTGTGGGTACCACAATGAACAGCATACCGTCTTTCCTCTCCACAAGCTCACAGTCTCCCAGAGGAGGGAACTGAGGAAGTTCGTGAAAATTGCTGTTGATGATAAGGGCCTGGAAGAAAATTATACTTTTCAAAACAACAATCAAAAGGACCATGTATAGAGGGAAACTGACTATATGGCTCAGAGTGGGGAAAATATGTTCGTGGAACTTTTAATGGAGATTTGAGTAACAAGGAGGACCCCAGCCTACAGCGATCTAGGTAGAGAAGAGCCCAGGAGGGGCACCACCCGTCCTCAGACTCGGCATACACCACCACCTGCTCTGTCCCCCGGCTCAAACTCACTAAGCTTTCAGCAATATAAAATTCAAACGCACACAGACATGTTTAATTTTAAAATCTTAAATTGCATACTATGCCGGCAGGAAAATATACCCTGAAACTTAGATATTTTTAGAATGGTCCACTTCAGTTTCCTCATGTAATTTTTTTTCCCTTGCTCAACCAGGAGACCCAAATAGTCCAGGTACATCAGCCTCCTCTGAATACCCGAAATGGTATTCATCAGCCACTTTCTAAAAATTGGATCTTACTTCAAAGCTGAATGAGTTGATTACTCCCATAACAGAATACATTACACTGATTACGGGATTATTCACGTGCTGTCTCCAAGAGGTTGGGCAACATTGCTCCACATTGCAGGCACCAACAAACAGAATAGGGAAAAGGAAACACAGCGCTCATATGCAATGTGCAAATGACTCCATACTGATACCATGATATGACTCTCTCTGTCTCTCTGTCTGTCTGTCTGTCTGTCTCTCTCTCCCTTTCTTCTTCACTAATGTTCAAAATGAGAGAGAGGGAAGAGGAGGTGGTTGTTTTAGTACAATAAAGCCCATAACATATAAAATAAAATAAAAGAGATAATCCCAGCAGAGAACCAAAGCTGAGATGATTTCTATGGCCCGAAGCATACTAGACTCTCAAAAAAATTTATTTTCCCTTCCCTTTCACCTTCATATCCCAAAACCCAGAAAACTGATTTTTATTATCAGAGACTTACCAATATCACACTCATTAGCCCATCCCATCCCTTGATATCATGCCAACTCCATCAAGTCTCACCGAAAGAATGGCTTGGATGAGAGATGAGGAGGTCAGAGCTTTACAGGTATGATTCACTGATGATTGATGATTAGCATTTTATGTTCAAAACAATCAGGCTCATGTTATTTTACATTTTTAAATCTTAAAAAGAACACATGGAAACCCAAAACCCAAAAGGACATCAGGAGCTCAAATAGGTCATGAATTAGACAATGAAGCGTAATTCCGCCGAGCACCATTATACTAGCTAATCAGCATGTCTTCTTTCTTTTCTACTGGCATCTACTAGCTGTCACGTAATTTCCATAAGGGTGCCATCTGTATTTATAAAAGAATTATCTTTGTGGTGATCTAGCAATCTACAAACAGTGGTGATATTTAACTTTTCTTAGGGGATCAATTGTAGAATTAGGTTAAAGGATTTATAAGTCTCTTCTTCATGATGAACCTTTAAAAGATTTATCCATCCATCTCTGTGATGCCAGGAGCACGTGAAACAAATAAAAACCTACATATATAATTTTGATTTATTAAAATATGTTTTGACATGTTCATTGACATCCACATCTTGAATGTTAATATGTACATTTTAAATCAAACATTGTGTGTAATATAAAGCAAAATATTATCTTATAAATAAAATAGTTTCTTTTTTTTTTTCACTTTCTCTGAGGGGGTAAGTTGCTTTTCATTGCAGTCCAGTTTGGGATCCTATGGTCGAATAGAACCCAGCATTAGATAAAGGCACTGCTTCAGTGCCCTTGGCACCATCTTTCTGGATGTTGACATCTGCATTTATTTTTGTCTGATTAGTTGGTTTTTCATTGATGAGATATTAATATTTCAATAAATGTTGATGATCAAACTTCTGAAATGTATTAATACAATGAATGATCACAGAAACATACCGTATATTATTCCACAAAAAATGGATCTTATTTCTTGGAATGTAATTTCTCCACAAACAATCAATTATCTCGTGAACTGACTTTTAAGCAATGTTTAAAAGAATTGTGATTTTTAAAACACATGATACATTAACAAAATCCAAAAGCCAAACAAAAACTAATATTTAGACTTTGCTGATCAACTCTTTAATGGATTCACATTTGTAGAGCTCTTACTCTGGGCCAAGTCTATGGTAAGCTGCAGGTGCAGCTGTAAATGAAACATGCAAATTCCCCACCCGCATAGGACTTATCGTCTTCTTTAAAAAAGAATACGTAGATGAACCATCAAGAGAAAATTCACCAGTCCACATTAATGATTAGATAATGGTATGTAACTACCTTGTGGGCTTCTCCTTTTAATATGATGTTATTGCTTTTAAAATCTAAAATATTTATTTTAAATAATTATTTTCCAGCTCTAACAAATAATCTTTCTGCATGTTGGGATTTGTATTTGTTTTTGTTTGGTTAGTTGGTTTTTCATTGATGAAATCTTAATATCTGAATAAATGTTGATAAGCAGACTTTCAAAATACATTAATAGAATGAGTGATTACAGAAATGTAATATATCTGATTGTACAGAAAATGAATTTTCTTTAAGGATAAAGAATTGGGCTGCTGTCCCCTTGGTTGGCAGGGGACAGTAAAAGAATGAACTCTGGAATCAGAAGGGTTGTTCAATTCCTAGCTCCCTATTACAGAGTGAGAGTTTTCCCACCTCAGTTTCATTACTCATAAAAGGGACACAACCAGAAGGAATAAATAAGTATAATAAATGTAAAAATCTTAAGAGAACTCAAGCTTTGTTGTAATAAAGGGCAGCTTTAGAGCCTCCCAATGTAATCACAAGGGAAGCTGGTAACAAGCAGTCCTGAAAAAACATTAGAATTTAATTTAGAAATCTTCAGCTCAAGTCCTAGAATTTCCCTTGTTAACTTGAACAAACTTGGATAAAACTCTTAAACTTCTAAGTGTGAATTTTTTACAGCTCTAACATGGACTTACTAGAACTTATTTATGAGATAGTGCATATGAAAGTTAACTGTATGTGTCAGCTTAGCTGGGCCAGAGAGGCCCACAGGATTCTGGGAGCATTTATGAGGGGTTTTGGAATGCAGTTAGCATCTGGATCAGTAAGGGGACTGATACACATGAAATCTTAATCTTTCAATAAATGTTGATGAGCACACTTTCAAAATACATTAATAGAATGAGTGATCACAGAAATGGAATATATCTCATTGTACAAAAAATGGGTTTTCTGATTGTACAGAAATGGATCAGTAAGGGGACTGATACCCAATGCAGGAGGTCTCCTCCAACCCACTGAAGGCCACAGGAGACAAAAAGCTGAGCAAGACAGACTTGCTCAGTGCCTGCAAGCAGGCGCAGGGACTGGGGGCTCGGTCCCGGGCCTGCCACGTTGCCCCCCCACCCCCCCGGGCTTGCTGAGATGGCAAACAAAACTGGGCGTGGTGGTGCACACCTATAATCTCAGCTCTTGGGAGGCTGTGAACAGGGGTATCACTATGAGTCCGATCTAGTAGTGAGACCCTGAATACCCTGTAGAACCTTCCCTAAAATATAGAAATAAAAAATCAAAAAGACTTGCTCTCTCCAGCTGCTGGTCCTTAAATTGGCACATGGATGATCGTCCACATTTGGACTCAAAGTAAAATTATAATGACAGCCCTTGTAGTTCTTCTTCCTCCTTTACCCTCACTGGAACTTATACATCTAGGTCTTGTGGGTCTCAAGTCTTCAAACTGCAGACTTTTGGGACTTCTTGGGCTTTGTAACCATATAATCTCTCTATGTCTGTCTCTGTCTCTGTCTCTGTGTCTGTTTCTCTCTCTCTCTCTCTCTCTCTCTCTCTCTCTCTCTCTCTCTCTCTCATCACTATCAATTCTATTTCTCTCTAGATAACTAGAACTATGTTATGTAACTCAGTAGTGTCCCAAGTTTTCTGATCAAGGAGACTATAGGGCCAAAGAGGAAAGTGATCGATGATGTAGAGTGTACCTAAGGAGAGTCACATGGAGAGAAAACATTCTCTCAGGCTTTCACAGAGAGCACATTGGCGAAGCAATGGCCGTCACTCATCCACATGGCTGACACTGACAAAGGTTCTACAGTCTGAGGTACAGATCTCAGGATAAATCCTGAGGGGATTTCACTGACCTTATCAGACCCAAAAGCTAGAACTCTTGTTGCATAGGTCCTGCTTTACCTTGGTCTTAACCATCCAGCTGAAAAGTATAAAAACGAAGTATAAGAAGTAAAGCCATGGTGTTATGTTGAGCTATAGGGGACTCAGGTCAACAATTTCTGACATTGCCAGTCAAGCAGAAGATCCAATACTATTATGGGCTACTGGACTCTTTTAGAATATTTTGCTGAGTTTACACACCTATAATATTCAAATAACGTAACTTAACAAAAAAAGGATATACAGATGAATGTCCATTTTGTATCTGTGTATTCAAAGTGGTTAGGGTAGATATATAGTTACATTCTCTTAATGAATAGAGTGATTTGTTCTAAGAGTGTTTGTAAACAGGATATCATGTCCACATCTTGTACAGCAATTAACCACTAGGAAGAATGTATGCAATGTATTAATTATTGAAACTGTCCTACCAATTTGATTTGAAACTGTCTCATTGCTATTTGCTTATTAATAAAATTATGGGGAAAAAATAAAATATCTCTTTAGATAACTAGAACTACTACTGGACATATGGAGGGACCAACATAAATACAGACACTATCACTTTTATAGGTCCTTTGGCATAAGAGCCTCCCCAAAGCCGTGTGTTAATGGCTTAGCCTGCAGCATGTAGCATTACTGAGAAGTAGTGACACCTTTAAGAGATGGTCCAAGTCATTGGGCATGTGTTCTTGAAAGGGATTTAGATATTCCAGCACCTCCTCTTGTTTGTTTGTTTGTTTGTTGCTTTCTAGACACCATGAGGCCAGCAGTTTCCTCTGCCTCTCCCTACCACCACAGTGTGCTGCTTTGTCACAGTCCCAAAATCAATGAGACTGACCTACCATGGACTGGAACTTATAAAACTCTGACTCTAATAATAAGCCTTTCCTCTTTTAAGCTTATTATCTCAGCTATTGTGTACAGTAATGTATAGCTGAATAAAACACTAGGAATGCACACTGTAGCAGCAGCCTACTATAAATGATCTCTTATTTTTAGCTTTCCAGAGTAAGAACTTCAGGAAAGATCAGTAACTTGAATTTGAGCTCCACCATATCTTGGATGGATACCATCTCTTAACTTTCTGGTCCTTAGTTATTTGGTAAGAAAAAATGGAAAAAATTGTGTACTTATAATGAAGATTAGAAATTTGAGTCCAAAGTCCTTAGAAAAGGATCCAGCACTCTAGAGATTCGCTGATAAGTAGCTTCCCTCCCTTTTCGTTAAGTCGCGTTCAGTATTCCATTTTCAATATGTATATTCCCACACTCTAAAACTCTTAAAACATAAAGCATAATAAATAACCTCTGGATTATCTTTAAATAATTCTTTATGGGTTGGAGAGGGAAAAAATCTATAGGTACATAAAATATCCTGGGTGTCAAATATACAATATAATCATTTTGCATGGTCCCTGCTAATACAGTTCAATCTAAATTGCAGTCTCATATTTGACATAATTATACATAACCAAACACTAATAAAAACCGCTGCCTTATATTTCAAATTGGTAATTATGGTAGTAAACATTAACAACATGTCAGATATAAGATGGTGATTTGTTCTGAAATGTATTAGAAATCATTATACTGTATGATAATTTTAATTACAGTTCGGTAGCAGGAGAGCGTGCAGCAGTCTCCTGCTCCAAGTGCATGATGGGAACTGGCATCTCTTCAATCCAGCGTCAGCCCTCATTGGCGTTAATGGAGTTCAAGAAATGCACAATCCTTTCTCTACCTTGAAATAGTGAACCCAGCTCTCACAGCAGAACTAATATTGCATGAGATTTGGAGTCATTATACCAAGATTTTTTTTTAATTTTAAAGAGAAGAAAAATAAACAGAAAAGACAATGGTATAAAATTTGAAAATAAGATTGTAGGAGAGTAACAATGCTCAGGACAATGTGTGTTGCGATCTTCAAAGTAGTTGCTCATAGTACCGTATACAGGCATGAAAAACCAATTAAGCAATATGGACATATACCTATCTTTCCAATGTTCTAATAGCAATTACTCGTATAACTGTCTTAACTATCTTGTACGTGTGTATAAATTTTTTCCAAGATTTATATCCTTGTTCTATAATTTTCTAATCATATAAACTCAGATAAAGGTAGGTTGTCTGTGCCTCCGGTTTCTATTCTTTAAAATTGAAAACATAGAGATGTCTACCTGCAAAGGTTTTGATTCAACTGAAGTAGACCATTCTATTTGCAACGCCTAGCCTAACACAGGAACATGATAAGTCTGCATTACATATTAGTAATTACTAGCATCATTTAATATTAATATTCACATCTTTTCCATAAACTTTTAAGATCATAGTCTAAACAATAGTGATTCAGTGTCCTGTTTGTCATACCAGCTGCTAGGTGTTCCCTTCTATTTCTCAGGCCACTGTATTCTTCAACATTTAATCCTCCTCTTTTCTCCCTAAGTCTGCCCATTTCCATTCTCCACTCTGTGTTTTCTCCGCTTTACACAGAACTCTGCTATATATTTTCAGCTCTTTAGGGCATTTGGCTGTGGCTCATCTTCACTTGATCCTGTGTATCAGCTCCAACCGTAGTCTTTAAGCAAATTGTCAGCACACCCCCTGTGCTCTCCTAGGCATGCAGGAGAAGCTCTGTGGAGATTCTGTCCCTCAGGAGGTGAGTAGAAGAGCCCTGAAGTGCCCCCTCCACCCACATGGCACCTTAACATACCTGTTGATTTGTTTTGCAATGTATTACAGATCATTGCACTGTATGGCACCCCAGTACTATAACATGCCTGCTACCTGATCAGTAGGCCATGATTTAGAAATTTAACATCCTTCTCCCAACAGATGTGCACACACACACACACACACACACACACACACACGCACACACAGTGTTAAAGTTGTTATCCAATGTAAGAACTATTTTATTTATTCAGAGTCACTTATTTCCATCTCTTTATAAAAATCCCTAGGCCTTAAGACATCTTTGCCTAACTCTCCGTGCTGCAAGATCTTCCTGTGAAGTGGGGCAGGACTCCCACATTATGATAAAGCACCTTCCCTTTGTACATTTCCATACTGATGCAAGTAACATATTCGGGAAGGGACTGGACTGCTAATTAGAGGACTGTCTGGAACCACCACGAACCACATTTCCACCGGTGCCATAAGCAAAGGCTCTTCATTAAAATCACTGTCCTCTGTAAAGGGAAAGCTGTTTCGAGTGCAATAGATCTAATTCACAGGAGTGATCATGCACACCCAGGTACAGTATTCATTATTAACTTAAAAAGTATGCCAAATCAATTAAAAACCATTTTAAAGGGAAGGAATAAAATTTAGTTCTACCTAACTGCAGCTCAGCTCTAATTTATCTTCCAGCCACTTTCAAGGGATTTTACTTGGTTCTTAATCTAACATTCATTGGAAAGGGTAATTCTCACGAAATTACAGCGGCATCTCTTGCATCGTTTAATGCAAATGTTCCCATTCTTCAGAAACGGAGAGCGGCTTCTCCAATAAAGACTCCCTTCAAAGTGCAAAGTGGAAGAGCCTTGGGAACTGGTAGGGAGGAATGAAACACTGCATTTCAGAAGCTGCTCAAATTTAAAACTCTGCCCACATCCCTATGACAAATTGTATTCCAAATATAGGTTATTCACAACATGTTTGTTATAAGGCGAGGCATATGAATTCCTGCCGTGTCTTTCTTTACAAACATGTCAAGACTTGTGAACCCTTAATGAAATGCAGCATTTTAGAGGCAATAGAAAGCCACAAAGAGGCCAGAGAGAAGAGGCACTTTTTCCTGGGACTGGGCCCTTCTTATGCTAATGAGAGGTGTCATAAGCAGGTGTGTTGTGTCATCTCAGAGGTCACAGAAACCAGTCACTTCCATTTATAGGCAGAATGACTGAAGCCTAGAAAAAAAAAGATGTTGTCACAGTGTTAGGGCTTATTAGAGGCAAAGACAAACAGGCCCAAGGCTACATGCCCAGCCCAGGCTGCCTACCGCTCCTGCTATATGGTTGACAACAAGATGAAGTACAATTTGCCCTACTGGGGGCTTTTCTTAAGTCCCATGAGGCACCAACCTTCTGGAATTCAGATAGATGTTCTATAAAACTGGGAAGTGAGCTTATCCCAGTAGGATATTTCAAGTCATGCTACAGAAGTCTGTTGGATTGATTTTCTATGTGGCATCTTTTTTCACCAAGGCCTAAGGGTATAATCCTTCTCATTTGTTATTCATATTTTCCCTTTTAGGTAAATGTCACTGTTCTCTAGTCACCAGAAGTCCCAAGTAGAAAATAGCCACTTCCTACCCAACCCCAGTATGTGGCTGCCCATGTTGCCAGACCTTGCGGTCTGCCCTAGCTTCAGTCTAAAGCAGAAGCCAGCAAACATTTTCTACAGAGGCCCAGTTAGTGATGCTGCAGGTCACTCAAGTCACTGTGCAGCTCCTCAGCCCTATGGCTGTCCTACAGAAGCACCCATCCTCCTCCCCCCACAAACTTTGCCAACCCTTGGATGAGAGTGACAGAGGAGCCCCCTGCACAGGGACCCTAATCAGCCCTAATACTTTGGAAATGTCTTCTCCTTCAAGCCTCTGTCTTCCTGCCTATAAGTGGAAGTGACTGGTCTCCATGACCACTGAGATGACACAAAACACTTCTCATGAGGCCTGTTTCTAGCATAAGAAGGGCCCAGTCCCAGGAGAGAGTAATTTTTCTTTTTTGTCTCTATGTGGCTTCCTTTTGCCTCTTTGTGGATTTTTCTACCTCCTTCTGTGACCCAGGTGCTCTTACTATAAGGTGCTGTTCTCACTCACCTAGAAAATCCCCATTTTTATTAAATCTATGTGCATTTTCCCTTTGTGTTCAATAACGTTGCATCCTGCTTATTGATTATGTCAGCATCCTAGGTGGGGCCTCTTACTCCATGTGAAGCGTAACCAAAGTAGGATGACTTTGGTTGCCCAAAACAGGTGTGTGATTATGTCACTGTCGCACCCATAAAGGAAAGAGAAATGTCTGTGCATGGGACAGCTGATAGCCTTTCTGCAACCTCAATTTTTAGCTTTTGTATTTAAGCACTCTTTTAATTTTGGAAAGAAATATTTTAGCTGCACATATGGCCAATATCAGCACCAACAAATCAATCATTCAGAATCATTATCAATCTTTCGTCTGCACAATGAAGTAAGTAGGAACGTTCTATTTAAATACCTTTACACACAGCACAACTCTACTGGCATCAGCATATTACAAAAACCAATTTTCTTACATCAACTTCTATCTACTTCTAATTCTGTAGCATAGCTCTGGGGAGTTGCTACAAGGTCTGTGTAAACTGAAAATCTAAATAACATTATGACGCCTATTACAGAACTAATTTATAATCTAATACCCCAGTTGAATTTAATATCCTATTTATTTATTCAAGCAAAATATCTGGAAAAAATATGTCACATCATAATGTAGTTGTTATGAAAATGGAAAAAATAAAACAGAATTTTAGAGAAGGCATGATAATTGCTAGGGGCAGGTACAAGCAAGAATTTCAGAGCCCCTCACATGAAGAAGAGGCAGGAGTCCTTTAATAAATAGAATTTTTGCCTTATAACACAATTATTGTCAAATTTAGTATTTTACATCAAATTTACAGCTTCAAAATGTGATTCCTATTAATGTTATCTGCTTAGAGCTACGCAGCATAAAACTGTTGGCCAACAGATGCCACCTCATCAACTGTCTTTAACCACTCCATTCCCATCCTGGATGGAAGAGCTGAGCTTTACGGTAGCGTTTGGAGGCACGCGCTGCCAATACCGATGCACAAGTGATGTGCATATATGTAATACATAGGGGTTAACCGGAAGGACCAGAGCTACCTCTCGGAATACCGAGTGTCTTGCTGACTTTTTTTTTTTTTTTTTTTTTTTTTTTTTTTTTTACTTTAAGATGAAAGGGGAGAAGAGAAGAAGCAAGATAGAACGAGCGTTGGACAAGCAAAGCCACACAAAGCCTGAGCACACTGCCAAGTGATCAGTGGACGCATTCAGCCTTCCAGGGCGAAGACCTGATGGGAGACTTTAGTGGTGCAGAACTGCTTTTGCACCTGAGTTCCCAAGGCCCTGAGAAAGGACAGGCCACTGAGACATTTTCCTGACAAAGAAAACGTCAGTCACTCTGTGGCTCTACGGAGAGAACACACCCAAGGTCATAGTATCAGGAGAGGAACTACGCTCAGAGCTCCCGGCCTGATGCAGGTGTACACCCAGCTGTACACGCAGGCACCCATGAACGTGCGCGCTCCGGCACTTCCGCACGCACACTTCCACACATGCGCTGTGCCTTCCACTCCTCGCAGAGTAAGCCCCAGCCTACGTGCAGGGCCTCACACACTGAGACCCTGAAGTCCTGCCCCAAACCTACCCACCTGGATTGTGAGCCCTACTCTTGACCTCCTCAGTTCTCAAATTCCTCCAGGTACTCTGAGGTACTTCCGACTTTAGTGGCCTCTGTGCTAAATTTGAAAACATCAGGAAAGAAACTTTTGCCCCTAAAATTATAACACAACTCTCCAAGAAGCCTGGAATCCCATAATTAACAATTCCTTCCTTTGCCTGGTAAAGGTTTTCGGTCTCCAGGAGTCCTAAAATTAAACTTACAGAGAGCTGGGAAGGGAAATAGCTTATGTCCTCTTCTCAGATGATACTGAAGCCCCACAAAAATTAAACAGGACAACTCCAAAAACTAGGAAACAGCAAGAAAATATTCCTGAAGGAAAAGACAAGGGAGCAGGCTTAGTCTTCTAAATGCAAGCACAGGTGTGTTCCGTGCTCACATATAACCTCTGCCTGAGTGTCACATACGTGTGAGGCTTCTCACTGAGGAAGCATGCGGAGTGCCATCTGATGTTGTGAAGGATTCCCGTCCAGGTTCCCAAGGTGCACTTGGACTCAGTTCCAATCCAGAGTTCCTCCATGGGTCGCTATTGGAAAACAGGCACAGAGAGACTCACAGAGGGGCCTCTTGTCATAGCTGGCCTTCACCACCCGCAGAGCTGAGCCCCTTCCACTCTCTGAGCGTCCTTCCTCCAGAGGCATTCGCTCAGTTGGGCTGTTTGGAACAATGATGGCTGTCTCTTCCTTCACCCACCGTGTCTGCACTTTGTGAGAAGAATGTATATGCAACAGAAACCCAGCTCAGCACTCCATTGATCATTACCTATAAATCTAGCTACTCATAAAAAGGTTCTATGAAATACAATCGAGGGCCATAAATCTCTAAGGGAGATGAAATCTGATGGGAAATAAAATTCTCTCATTTCATTTATTCCCTTGTTTAAAAGCCTCACTTTCCAATCAACTATGAACATTAATGTAAGGTAGCAGGTAGATGGGGCAGAGTACATCTTGAGAGACAGACAGACAGACAGACAGACAGACAGGAGGGCAAACACGGCCCTGGCCACTCAGTAGCTATGTGCCCTTAGAAGGTACCCTGCCCTCTCTGGGCTTCAGTTCTGTCATCTCCAGAAGAAAAATAAGAGACCTTACACAGCTTCCATGAAATTAATTTAGATATGCTGTACTATGCCCAGTATATGTTAGGAGCTCAAGATGGGAGCTATTATAAGCAGCAAATCTCTACAATGAAATTTTTTAATGAAAAAAAAAGAATTATTAGCATCCAGAAATTCCACGATTTCTTTCTACAAGTCCAAATGATGATGGTCAATAAGACATGTTCTATCACTCAGTGGCCATTTCCAGAGCCCCAGCTACACTTCAGGCTTTTGTCTAAGCCCCTGGCAAGCTAACCAGGCTTGAGCACTCCTTGTGAACAGTGTGGTCCCACTGCGTAAGGCTACACATGAGAACAGACAGGATGCTCAGACAAACATCTTCAGTCAGGCTCTGTGTTCTGCCCCCTACCATTCCTAAGGAAGTGTGTCCTTTGTGTCTGGAAGCTTTGGAGACCCCCTTTTCCTTACAGTATCACTCGTCACCACTGCAGCTCAGCCCTAAGCCCAAGCAGCTGAGTTCCAGACACGTTTCTCCACAGCAAAAATGGTGGCTAGAACTTGTTGCAAGAACGAAAAGAAAAGCTTGCCAAGCTAGGAGAAATGGCTTTGGTATCCTCACTGGCCAGCAAAATTTGCCACATTTCCCTCACCTAAGACAAAAATCATGTTCTGCTTTCTTCTTATGTGCTTGAATAATGAAATAATCTTCAGCTTGAGCAAGCCAGGAGTCTCTGGTTTGGTTTGATTTGCTTTGGTTTGGCTTGGTTTGGTTTGGTTTGATGGTATTTTCCCCCTAAATACATGTAGAAGATGAATGAGGAACCATAGCTTGCCCAAAGCCTGGACAAAGAGCAAAGCCAGTTCCAGTAAGGACCCCGGCATCCTAAGAAGGAAGACCATGAATCTCTTGAGTGGCCCTTGCATCATTCCTATGCCACCCTTGGGTCGCACAGAGGAAAAGTGAGAGCTGAAGAAGATCTTGCACATGATCAAGATGACTAAGAAGGAAATGAAGGTGGGCAGGAGAGGAATAAAACATCTCAGATTCTGCAGAAGGCAGTCAGGCCAAGTATTTGTTATCGTTGTGTCTAGCTCTCTAAACTAAAAAAAGGAAAATCAAACAAACAAAAAATTCACCGCCAGAACCAGGCAGACTGTCCCGCATTGATTCACACATGGTCTCTTCACTCCCCACTCCTGCCACAGATGGTGACAAAGCTCTAGTGACACACGCAGCACCCTCAGGCACTGCGACTTCCCCTGCAGCCCCCTGCAAGGGCAAGTGACTGTCATGCTCGAGGCTGGCATAGGGAGCTCTCAGCCACCTCCCTCCTCCTTATCCCTGCTCCGCATCCAATGGCACATTGTTAGAGATGTGCTCAGGATGTGCGATTTGGGGCAGATAGTTGCTGGAGTTCCCATATGCTTAAGGTACATAACTGGGCCACTGAGAAAAAGGAATTTAAACATTCTAGAAAACAGCAGGAAAGCAAATTGGCCTTTCCCTCTGGGAGCTATTATTAGAGAGGCCCAGCCCAATTTGACCAGAAAGCCAATATCTAGCCTGTCCACCCTTCCCACAACACTGCCCCACAGATCCACCCCCTTCAAACAGGCTGGTCCGAAGCTGCCCAGTCAGACGCACACCTCCTCTTTAGTGCTGACCACCGGCATGCAGAGACCAGAGGACGCAGATCTCTCTACACAGCAACCTGGCAGTCCAAAGTTTAATTTCACATAATGCTGAGGACGCGTGCAACATGGCATTACATTTGATTCGTACTCATGGAATCTGGCAGCCTGCTAGTTCTCCAGTCTGTGTACCTGCTGAAGTCACAGCTGCTGTCTAAACTTTGTAAATAAATGCTAAACAAATGCCAAATAAAGAAACCAACTTCCCAGGAACCGGAAAGGGCAGGAGATCACAGTTTTTGTTCTCAGAAATGTGCTGTGACCTGTTTCAGAGCTACATCCTGGCAGCTTCAGTGAGTCTGTTAGCCTGTGTCTTGGATGCTCTTTTGAGAGAGAGAGAGAGAGAGAGAGAGAGAGA
>NW_004524582.1:13135332-13196026 GCF_000260255.1 Octodon degus | reverse complement strand
AGAGAGAGAGAGAGAGAGAAATGAAAGAAAGGAAAGAAGGAAGGGAGGGACAGAGGAAGGGAGGGACAGAGGGAGGAAAGGAGGGAAGATTGTCTTCCAGTTAATGAGCAGAAAATGTTGCTTGGAAAAACAGCACAGCCATATTATTTCTTACAGCACACATTTCTATGGAAATCAGAGATTTTGGAGTTGATTTTTTCAGTGGACCAAATCTGTAATCATGCAATAAATGTTAATGAGAAAGTAGACTTCGTTTCTCTCGGTCCCCTTTGTATCCATCGCCTATCTAAGCCCTTGCTGGGGGCCTAGCTGCCACTGCTGGTCCTTCGGCCCACTGGGACATGTTTGTCAATAGCAACTGGCTGCTGAGCTCAGTCCATCCGTCAAGATCCCCCGGCAGGCTGCAGCCCTGCTCTCTCGGGGACAGGTAATGTGCACCTGAATCAACCAACCACAGCTGAAGAAGCCAGCATTTCTCATCAGGGGTGAAAGTGCACCCCACAAGTGGGCTGTCAGGCAGCACCTCTGTCTGCCTGCCCACCTCAGAGGACCCATCCATCCATCCCATGTATAAGACAAGAAGAGAGGCATGAGGCTACATGCTATGCAGAGCTCACTTCTGCTTCTCAGACTCTGGCTGCTTGTGGAGTCTCAGTCAAGCACATTCAGTGTCATTTGTTGGGACTCCTATCCCACAGGCCCCGTACAACAGCGATCTTCACGTCTGCTTGTCTCCAGCACACCAGGAGCTCCATGGAGGGCAGCCATTTTGTCTCTGTCATTTTTCCTTTTGCTTGCATTTGGTCTGTTACTAGCATTAGCACAAAATGGAGGCTAACACTAGCTTGGACTAGCTTGGTGCCAGGTGTTGGCCTTAGCTTCCCAGGATGCGGGATTCAGATTGCAGGCCCAGCATCTGTGCTTTTAACCTCTCTGCTATTTTAAGATGTTTATCATATTTACAAACTTTTTCAAAAATAAATAAAGGATCTTATGTCACAATTACAACAACCCAGTGGGGAAAATATTTCTATCCTTAGCTACAAATGAGGAAACTAAGGCAGAAAGGTTGAGAAATACCCAAAGTCACGCAGCTGACTGGGGTCTGGATGCAGCCCTTCCGACCTACCATCTTGAAGCAACTGTCGCATTAGGAGCCATTTGGCCAGTCAGCACCTCTACTTCCCCACCTTAGTGATAATCCCATCTACATCTGCAAATAGAGATATATGCTGGTGACAATGTTGACATGGTTCTTTATGGGTCATGATGTATGGCTGGGGCTTCTGCTCCAGGATAAGCTGTCAAACAAAAGAAAGGCTCCCATTGTAGGTGGCCAGTGAGAAATGGGAGACAGTCCAGCAGGACTCATGCTAGAGTGGACCTGACAGCATGGCGACCGCAGGAGCCCACATCCACGTGTGGAGTTCTGCACACTCTCTCTTGGTCGCAGGAGCCCCAACACCAGGGGATGTGAAGTCAGGCTGTGCTCACCCCTGGGCCTCACAGGGACCCCAGCCTCGCTCCACAGGCCCAGGTCTTCCCCAGCCACGGGAAACCTCTACCATTTTCCAGTGCTCACTCCAACTACTTGCTCCTAAATGACTGTTCTTCCATCTGATTATTTTTCTTCCATACACACCTGTCACCCAACTTTTCATTTTTTAAAAAGTTTTAAAAATTTATTACTCCTGAAGCGAGAACCT
Organism: Octodon degus; assembly: GCF_000260255.1. Taxonomy (NCBI): domain Eukaryota; kingdom Metazoa; phylum Chordata; class Mammalia; order Rodentia; family Octodontidae; genus Octodon; species Octodon degus. Next base: position 13,194,320 of record NW_004524582.1, on the reverse strand, counting down.
GAGAATAAGCGGCGATTAACGAAATCATTTGACTGACCTTCAGGAGCCCCGACGGCAGGTGATTGATGAGACAGCTACGGGTTTAAGCAGAAGGTCAACTTCAATAATACGGCTGTTACTTCCACTGGGCCTTACAAACCCACTCAGTCACTGGCCTTCACTTCTCCTTTGTGACAATTTTAAGGCAAAGACACAGGATTGACCACACGGTCCCCTCTTGTGATACTTGGGGTGTTTGATCCAAAACGATTAGGATCTAACATCAAACGTGATTGTTCTCCACCAGAGTTCTGCTGCTGGTTACCTTTCTACCACATCTGTGTCAGTGTACTACCAGGGTCTGATGAGAGATGGCCCAGGCGGGGTCCTCACTGGGCCACCGACTGGCCTCAAGACCCGATGCTACTTCCTCTCTCTCTCTCTCTCTCTCTCTCTCTCTCTCTCTCTCTCTCATTGAAGATGGGTTCATGCAAGCCACCCTACCCCCCTTCAAGTTCTCCTTTTAACTAGCCCCATCTGAACTTGAAAGAAGGAGTGAAAGGAGAAGCTTTTGTTAAAATTGTTTTTCTGCTCATTTATAAGGTTCAACAGGAGATAATCTTTAAGCTGATCATGCTTAAGAACACACTTCAGATTTTCTCAAGAAACTCAACCAGAGAAAAATAAGAGTAGCAATAACCACCACATGGCCACTGCACCATGAATACGCACCATCTTAGTGTGTCCTCAAAGGAGTCTTGGGAAGTCAGCGTGGTGCAGTGGTTAGGAGGGGTACCTGGGGACACATCCTACCTAGTTTGTAATCCTGCTTCCCCTGGTGACTAACTGTGTGATGTCGGGCAAGTCACACAACCTTGCCCTGCTTCTGTTTCTTACGCACATGGGGGGCATGGTGCTCAGCGCTCCCAACTACTGCACAGATCCGCAGAGTCGATGCGCATGGAGCATGAGTCCCACCTGGGTGTGTTACTGGTGCTCAGGTAGGCTCTGCCCATTATTGCTCCCACAGAGCCTAGGCTCACCGTACATAAGCAATATCACAGCTCCTGGTGCACAGATGAGAAAATCCAGCAAGCATCTAGGGTTCATTCAATGATATGTTTGAGGTCAGGACTGCTAGCTGGAAACATGAGGATGTGTACCCATCCACAAGGCAGCTGAACACCAGAGCCCAAGATCTTAAGCACTTCATTCCTTCCTTGCTGGAGCCAGTCTTCAGCTGAGTTCCTTAGCCAGCCTTAGAAATCCATTTAAAATAGACAGTCTGCAGGAGAAAGGAACTCTGACAAGGTGCCCAAAGCCATGAGAGAATTGGCGGGAACCTTGATCCCAGCACCTGCGGTATAGCAGAAGAGGGGCTCCTCGGAGTGCTCTCAACTTAGGGGTAGCACCAGCTGAGCCTTTTCAAACAATGAATGAAGCCATCCAAACTGTCCCTCACAAGAAGCAAGTTGTGAAATGTGACAGAGCATTTTCACCCCTTAGAAAGAAATTAACAAATCGACCACTGGGGGCCGAGAGCACAGCCAATATTGTATGCAGCCCCTTGGTCCTAAGAGGGCTCTGCATTTGGGAAGTCAGTCTTTGGCAGAGAAGAATGAGGCTGTTAGCTAAACTGAAGATGCCACAGTATTTTCCCTACTAATATTCACACTGGTGTCCTACTATTCATGATTTATGCCCCCAAATTTAACTGTGCATCTACCTAGTTCTCTTTCAAAGTGCAAGTCTGCCTGACACAATTGGGAAGCTAACTTGCTGTCCTTCATGGTGCCTGTGTTCCTCAGATGCCTTTTCCATGTGGCGAGAAGCCCAAGCACTGGATGTGCTCCGGGAGGAATAAGGAAGGAAAGAGTGAAGAAAGGCTGCTTGGAAACTAAGATTAGAAAAGAGCAAACAAAAACCAGAGTTCAAAACGCTCTCTGGTTTGCTCGCTCTGTGAAGCAGTTCTGTGTGCTGTGGATCACTAGGCTGAGGCACAGACATGGGGAATACCTTGCCCAAGATTCCACAGCAAATAAGGGACCAAGCGGAGATTTGGACACACTTAGCTCCTCACCCCTTTCCTCCCCCTGTACCCGCTTCCTCCCCACCCAACTACTCCAGCTTCTACCTCCAAGCTAGAACTTGCACCTGACCGTTCTTTTCCAAGTCATTGGGTTTACAAACTTTCCTCCTTCATATGTGGTCTTCATTGTGCTACCACTTCCAAAGCAGTCATGAGGATAAAACAGGGGATTTTAGCTCTCTCCATAATTTCTCCTCCGGATGGCTGTGGTCATAGCCAGGAGCAGTGAGGGTTCCCTTGAAGTTCAAGGAAAAGCTGAACTATGACACCACAGTTCATCCCTCCCCAGCTACTTGGCCTAAACTTCCAGAGGGAACAGCACTGTCTATCACAGCAGCAGCGCTCCCCTGGGAGGTGCCGGGCAGCCAGGAGCCCATCACCTGAGCCAATCCCTGTTTTCTCTCCCTCCCTTACCAATTCCCTGCATGCACACCTTGCTCAGTGGGGAAATATCTGCCATGAAAAAAAGAGTGGTGAATGATACATACAACTGCCCAAGCAGTCAGAGCTAACGACCTAAATAGAATCTTACAGTTTAGATACGGCAAAAACTGGAGGCGTTGTGCAAAGATACAGGCTTCTGCTCACCGAGGGAAAGCGTGGAATTCTCTCCTCTTCAGCCTTGCCTTTCTTGCTTGCTGATGGAGATTCTGTCTCATGATAGAGACAGAAAATGCCTCATATTTACTTTCTAAGTCTATCTTACAACTAAGACATCAGTAGATGTCTTAATCATGACCACAGAGATCTGAAAGGAAGTCTCATAGGCAGCTCCAGAGAAAAGTTTTCAACCCTAATAAAAAAGGAATCCCCCAGAAATGTTTTCTCCCGCCTATGGCTCTGAGTACTCGATGCCTGTTAGCATCCATCTGAGGAAGACAAGGAAACACTGAAGGACAAGCAACACACAGAAGGTGGCAGAAGGGAGGAAGCCACAGAGGGCAGAAGACCCAGCCCTGCAGCCTTCTAACTTCCAGAGTCCTTGTGTCCTCCTTCGCTACTGCAGCTTAACAAAGCAGCCCCATGTTCAGAAGCCCAAAATAACAAACACCACCTGACACTGTTAGTGGGTCCAGAATCTAAGAACGGCAGAGGTAAAGGACACTCACAGTCTCCCAAGGGCCAAAACCAAGAGGGCTGCTGTGACCTTAAGGCTCACTCTACACACTGGTGGCAAGCCTCAGAGAAGAGCCACTCCCAGGGCCTGTCACCTGGGCCACCCCCAGGCTGCCTCCGAACCTGGCCCTGGCCTTCCCCAGAGGAAGCAACCAGGATGGGGAGAAAGCACGCTCAAGTCGGAAGGCAGAGTCCTCACGACCCAGTCTCAGAAGCAGTACCTATGACTGTGCATCATAGGCGCTGTTGAGCAGCTCCCTGACTTCTACCCATCGGATGTCCCAATTTCAAGCAAAGGAAGTAAAAGTCACCATTTCCAAGTTACTTCTAGCCAAGAGCTACTGGATTGCAGTGAGTCATCAAATGCAACCCACATTCAAAGCCCAAAGGCCAAGAAGCAAGGGTCACAGGAGCCGTGGCAGGCACTGCACAATTCCTCTCCCTCTGTAAAGATAATCAACCTCTTTAATGTGTAAGTCACTTAATACTGACCCTTTAGTTATCTGCAGCCAGGGGCACTCTGCACAAGTGACTAACCATTTATTTTACCTACTAATAAAGCTGTTACTTTTCTGTCTTTCAAGAGTGTTAAGTATACAAGAAAAGCAAGCAGAGCACCACACTTAACAACAAAGTGACTCAGCATCCATGCTCTGAGTACCGGTACAGAACCGGTACAGAACTAATATGGGTACAGAACTGATATCTCCCACTTCAGGTGGTAAAATGCACACGTACGTGTGTGTGCGCGCACACACACACACACACACACACACACACTTCTGAAGAAACCCCCTTTATCTCATGCATTTTTTACTGGCTAGGTACTAAAGTCAGAATACAAAGGACAGCCATAAAACTGCTATCACTGTAAAAAGAAAGTGGTCGTCTTATACCATCAGGAATACTTGAAGCTTTTAAAGAAGGTCACACATTCAGAGATGTGTCACATGCCCTGCTCTGCCAGGTCACAGAGCTGAAATGGAGAAGAGTAACAGACCATCCTGAAGCCTTAAATACTGATTGGGTAGCAAAGAGAGAGTCAGCCCGCTGATCCTATAGCACCTACTTTCCTACTTGTGACTGTTTTTCCCCCACAGTCTGGATATCAAATTAAACACTCCTTAGAGACCCCGGAACTTTCAGATTCCCCCTCAAGGTCTGCACTCATTCCTCAGGCTGTCATCCAATTCCGGTTCAGCCCAGACCTACTGTCACATCCTAACCTGAGCCAGAGGATCCCATTTGATTTACTAAAACCTAGACTTCATGCTGCTCTTCTGACGGCCACCGACTGCTTGTAACACTCTCCCAGGACCAAAGAACTCCTTTCTACCTTGCTATAGCCCTCTCTGGGTGTCTGGACCCCTGGCTTTGGATGCATGGTCCTAGGAAATGGTCATGTGTCGATTTTTAAGAACTAAGGGTCTTTTAATTGGCCTAACCCATCTCTTTGCAGCGCTCCCTCAGGAGATTACAAGGCCTGTAACAGGCATCCAAAACCAATTATCAACTAAGGGGCAGTAGTCCCAGGAATAACTATGGAGTTCAAGATGAAAGGCTCAAAATGAAAGCTATTTCCAACACAAATATCTCTTAGAATGATAGAAATAAACCTTGGGGGGTAAATAACATTATTGTAAAATGTGTTTTATGATACCATAATGATTAATGGCATTTCACACTTATAAAGTTGACAGGAAGAGGATGTGAAAGACTAACAAATGTGCAAATATGAATTTCCTTTTAAAATCACCAGCATTTTTCTACAAGAACAAGACATGCACCAACAGGATAAGAGGACTGGCTATTTAAAGCATGCAAAATAAATAAATAATAAGCTTCCGTAGATATCGACAATACACCCAAGCAAAGGGTAAGTTCCACTTGATGAATTCCGCAGGGACTACCACAGATTCCTCCATCTTAGGGGTCACCACTCCTTTCTGCTGACCAAGGCTTCTGCATGATGACACAGAATCTTTCTACTTGTCAGAAGGGTGAGCCACCTGAAGCAAGAATCTCACCTGTATGTTGCACTGCTCCGTCTCAGCTAATCCACGCCCTGTGTTTCCTTTCTTACCCTTTTCCTGCTCAGGAAAGAGCTGAGCCACCCTGCCCAATCTCAGCCCCTTTTCCATGCATCTCCTCCAGCTACCGGAGCTATTTACCCACCCCCCACTTTGTCAATGTCTCATTCTCTCCCCTACATGATCCTCATAGGAAGCTTTGCCCACTTAGAAAGTAAGATTGTGCAATTGTGCTTTTTAACTACTATTTCATTTTACTTCATGCCCTCTCTGATTCCTGGGATGAGCAGCATCTGAATTATCCCCCTAGACACTCTCTACTTGGAGAGGACTCTGAAATGTATCACTTCCTTGTGCTCCTGAGTTGCACTGACCCCTGTAACACCACCAGGAATATCTTTCCAGCCACATCCTAAGATCTGTTCCCACTGCTTATTCTACTTAACTTCCTAGGCACTTGGATGTTGGTCTGCAGGGCCAGGTGCTCCTGATATATTTTGCGCATCTCTGTCTTTCCTTCACCTCCCTTCATCCTCCTCTCCCGCTCTGCATTGGTGAGTGTCCTGCAAAGAGTGGTCCTAAGCCTCTGCTTTCCCACTTGCTTTAGCCAATATGAGCTTCCATTTCTTCATCTACAAAATGGAGGTCATAACATCTATCTTATCAAATTGTCATAAAATATAAATAACAGAATCCAAGTAGAATGTAGAAGTTGCATTTCTACCCAAAATCAATGTGGCTTGTGGTCATTATTGCCTGCATTTCCATTTGGTCTGGGACTAGGATGTCAGCTTCAGGAGGTCAGGGACAATCCACTCCAAAGGACTACATGTTCCTATGTCTGTAGCTTATAAAATAATGCCTGGCACATAGTAGGCCCTTAGTACCCATTGATCAAACTAACAAAGAGAAAAATTAATTAATGAGGCAGTGGTGGTGATTCATAGATAGAGCTCCTTATTACTGGTTCCCTGGGGAGTCCCTTTGTGAAATCCTCTTGATGTGACCCTGGAGTCATAGTCTTCCTAAAATTTAGTTCAGTGTCTTTCCCTACTGATTCTTATTTTTCCCTACTGTTTCTTATTTTTATTAATTTGAACCATTTCCGTGATGTCCCTGTACCCCTCCAGTCTCTGGCTTGCCATTTGTCCCTCCTTCCCGATTAACACTATTGTCCCTAATCTGGGTCATTGTCCCACTCTCTGCTTCTCAAGTCATCCCTGTGGCTCCTGCATTGCTGCCCTGTCTCCACTCTCTTATGTATTCCACCCAGTGACTCCCCTGCAATAAGTGCCCAGTGCCACCACTTCATTGAAGAATCTGCTTTGTTTTAGAAAAATCCGAAGCCCAAAATCTGATAAAAATGCCTATTTACAACTCTCTTTCTCTCTCTGTCTCTCTGTCTCTGTCTGTCTGTCTATCTATCTATCTATCTATCTATCTATCTATCTACCTATCTCTTCATGCCATAATAAATGAACTTCTTCCCACCATTTGCCTCATTTTGGTTCTATAGTAGACAAGAGGTCAGGTGCCTCCATGCAATATAAATGTATGTAAGATGAGAAGGTTTGAAGTACTGCTTAAACTTGAACTTGAGCTAGTATAGCATTGAGTATTGGATAACAGCCCATGGCTGCCATTCATGCTGCCAGGCAAGGAGCTGAATCACACACACACCTTAACCCCAGCTCTGAAAACACAAAGGTTCAGAGAGCTCAATACCACGCCTTCAGACACACAGCTGTAGAACTGGTTTCAATCCAGCAATCCCAAAGCCTGCCTGGACAGGAGCCAGGGTTCCTAAGGATAGGAGCCAGCAGACATGAAGGCAAGTGAGTTGAGTAAGAGAAAGAGAGCAGGAAGAAAACAACAGGTATGAGAGAAGTACCTGGTCCAGAAGCAGTGAAGGGTGGAAGAGTGAGGAAATTCGAGAAATGAAAATGTAAGTTCATTTGAGGAAAAAATGGCTGAAGTAGCTGGAAAAAATAACCAGGCCCCTGTGACCACAAAGGAACAAAGGGTTGGCATAGTGAGCACCAGGCAGTGGCAGGCACAGAAAGCCAGCCAGGGGGTCTTGGTTCCTGAGAGATGGAGAAGAAGAAAACAAAGATGTGGACCATGAGAACATGGGGTTAGGACAGAGACAATTATTCCCCACCGTAGGCATCTTGAGGACCTTGGATGGGCATTGTCATGAGGACCCAGCCTCATCTCTCATCCTTGCATACAGGAAAACTTCACAAGAACACATAGAAACCTCCAAGTACCAAGCAGTCCTTCAACAGATACTTCCTTCATTGCATGAGGCAACTATGGGGAGTTGCTTTGAATGACCTGATTATGTCAACCTCAGTATCTTTCCAGCACAAGAAGGCTGAGGAAAGGGATTAGAGGCCAGGATAGCTGTCTGCTACTCTATGGAAGATGTCAATTAGAAATAAGCAGGTAGCCCAGACCTGATGCTCCACCTCCCAGACAGCCCTCCTGGGAGCAGCTCCAGGAATCACACTACCATGGCCACCCTGCCACCTCCCACAGATCTGATCTGCTCACCCCAACACCACTTCACAGCCCAGCCCTTCTGCAAGCATGATGCAGGGATCCTAGCTCCCTTCATGATTTCTAGAATGTTCTTATTCCCCCCAGTACCTTCCCTTGGCCCTGAATCTTGTTATTACAAGTCAACTTAAATTGTCTTCTGACTATTACAGTCATGCAAACTTAAACAAGGGCTTTGAATATAGAAATTGTAATTTTTTCAATCTCTTTCCTATTGCATTTTCTTAGACCTGGGCCAAAGCTGAGGTTATTTCTAGTGTATGAATGAAGAGATGGATAAATATATAAATGCAATGAGTCAATTTATATATAGTACATGAAATCAAATTTGGCAGGTAAAAAGCCTATAGGGGTGCTAGTTATTATTATTATCATTATTTTAATAGCCACAGAGCCTTTCCTGGTACATAGTTAATGCTCAGAAAATGTGAATTGAGTGATGCTTCCATGCCCATTAATACACAGGCAATGTCCCTAAACTATATATTACAGTTTCTCCATGGAAGGCTTAATTTTTATGAGCTTCCATTTCTAAAGTCTCTCTCTGGGAATAAATACTGCATAGCTACTGCTACAAATTCTCCTTATAAATAGGAAGTAATTCAGAAACACAGCTAGGTCACTGTGCAAAGCATGAGTGAGAATGAGTCCCAGCCAGCCAGGCCATCAGCCCACCGCTGGCTATAGAGTCCCCCCACTAGTCCACATCCAATCAGCGAGCTTTCAGTGGCTAAAGAATTGGCCTTTAGAGATATCTAACAGGAGTCAGAATTCATCTGGGTGTCTCACAAATCAAACACCAAATCACTGTGCAGTCAAATTTTCATGTCTTCCTTTGAAGGTAAGAAAAGTAGAAAAAGGAATTTTTACACCCTGCCCCCGCCCAACCCCACAAAGATGAATGGGAAAGGCAAGAAGGAGCCCCCTACTCTTGCAGATCAAGAGTCCCTATAAGTCTATGGTGACACTTATTGGACCTTTTGAGGGATCAGCTCTATTTATGAAGCAGTAACAATACAACCAGGATCTCTGCCCTGCCCAGCCCCATTGGCACCAGCAAGCCCCTGGGAAGGCTTCTGAGGAGGCATTTTCAAGGGTGGCTGATCACACCATAGTCAATCATAGTCATCCCTTGCTGCCTTCAACTCAGCTTCCTCTCCAGTTAATACAAAGCTGTCTAGTCAGTGCCTTAAGAGTTGGGACTGAGGTAGTGTCTAAGAATAGTCTATAAGGGTAAAAGCAAAGTCTATTCCCCTTCACAAGATGTTTTTATATGTTTGTTTTCATGTTTTTGAGTTTACCCCAAAAGGAAGAGGATGGTAATAATATCCCTCCCTCCATCACAACTTTGAGAGATGTTTATTGAAGCCAAAACCACTCTTGACGTTTGCAAGTTGCTAAATACGAGTTGTGTTTCCTGCCAAACACACCCACTCTTTTGCAGTGCTTATAAATAGTTTATATATAAATAGGATGAGTTAATGCTGTTCATCAGATGAAAAGCATCAAAATAGATCAGTACAAAATTAAGGTAAAACAGGATCTATTGGAATTTTTGGGAAAAGCATCAGAGAGATTATTGAACTAGAATCCTCAGTACCAAATAGCAGAGAGGTAAACTGATCTTTATCCTGAAAGGCTTGTTCTTGACTTCATCAACAAAATTAACAGAGTAGTTGTCCTGTGGACCTCAAATAACGTTGCCTGTATAGACCAAAAAACAGGTCGATCATAGCTTGATAGATATAGATAGATAGATAGATAGATAGATAGATAGATAGATAGATAGATAGACGGACAGACAGACAGATGGACAGACAGACAGATGGACCAACTGACCAACCAACTGACTCACCAACGGACAGACAGATAGGCAGGGGAATTTGCATGCTAAATAAACACAAATAACATGTTAGCATAAATATGTTCTGAATGCTGTATGAGATGTGCTTACACTAAAAATTATCCATTATGTATATGAAGTTCAGAGTAACTTGGTATCCTAGAGTTTATCATGTAACTCCATCCCTAAAGAGTTGCCTTTGATCCTGGAGGGGCAAGGAGTGAAATTGATGGGTGCACTCACTCACATTCAGTCACTGGGGCAGTGGCAAACCTGTTTGAAGTATGCACAAGTTCAGGACAGCTCCTCTATTCCAACACAGTCAGGGGCCAACACACTTGTCAGATTTGCCATTTCAGCATCCTGAGCTGTGGGTACCTGAGATAGACCCACCAAAGTGGCAAGCCATTCACGTTCCAAAATGAAAATGTCAGAGCTGTCAAGAACACACTGAGGCCCGCATGAGCCTTTTCTGTACACCTGGCCTCCTTTCTGCCCAGGCTCCATCCTAGGCCTCCATAAGCTAAGCTCAGGAAATGCTCTCCTCTGTGCAGCTGGTATGATTTGTCCCTTGGCAACCTGCAGAAAACTTCCTAGGGTTGCACAGGAAGTACATGGAGATGTCCGGATACACATGAAGTCCTGAACAACTGCCAGATGTGCACCCTCCCACTTCGCCATTCCACATTATTTTTATCCTAATGTAAAGCATGTAGAAGGTTATGCTAGGTATTGAGGACTGAGTCAGGTGGTGGTAGGGGGAGAAGATAAAAGACAAGGGATCTGAGTACAAGACAAATGCATGGCAGCACAACAAGTAAAAGATTAAAGAAATGTCACAGTGACTCATGTGAAGCTAACACAGTAGAATATTTGTGCATCAAATCCTTATTATCAATAATGAATGTCATTTAAAAACACCCTCCTTTATACCAAGCACAGCTCAGGCATTGCAATGTTCACAGTAAGAATGAGGAAGCGTCTCTTTCAGAGTATGCTAGGAGTGCTAGGAGAATCAAACCCAGATCCATCCCACCCCTCTCCCACAAAGCCAGCACTCGACACCACTCTAGTGTATCAACACTTACAGTGCTCCTAAATGTGAGTTTAAAAGGAGCTTCTCTCATTCGTTAGGTCATCTCAAAACACAAACACAATTTACTTTCATATGGGGGTGTAGAACACGCCATAAAGGCCAGTGAGCGGTGTACACTCAGCCATGCACAATCTATGCATCGGAAAGAAAAAAGGCCAATGCAAAAAATAAATGAAGAAGATTCATTGTCTTAAGATCATGGAATATCAACCTTGGTTGTTTGTATCCTAGGAATGAGAAAAAAAACAACAACTCTAACACCTAGAACTCATATGAGCTTTGAAAGAAGAGGAAGTCAGGTCTCTCACACTTGATTTTGTGTGCCATTTTATGAGGACCCCATATGTACACAGGAAAAAGTAAGCACAGCAGCCTAGCTTTCTTCCATCCAAATTCTCTGCTTCTCCATGCTCAGAGAGCTGGAGACAAAAATGGTTATTAAGACACGATTGCTTTCTGTAACTGTACACGAGGTTGGCCAGGGTTTTTTTGTTTACACAAGAAACCATTGTTGGCTATCATATGGCCAAATAATTTTTTAAAATGTGGAAACCCATTGCACTAAAAGGAAGATGGGAGTATCAGGCTCCAGAGAGAACAGGGACAGAGTAGATCAACAGTTCCAGGCAACGGGCACCAGGAGACCTGGCCAGCTTGCTCTGTGAAGGCAACTCAGCTCCAGTTATAGTTGATACTTCAGTTCCTGCGAGAGAAATTTGGATTGCTGTGGCCTTAATCACATAGTCAGCGAAAGGAGAAGCAAAGTCAGACACTCTTGCCAAAAGAAGAGAGAGAGAGAGAAAGAGAGAGAGAGAGAGAGAGAGAGAGAGAGAGAGAGAGAGAGAGAATGAGAATAGATGCTGAGGCAAACAGAAACATGAAATAGTTACCACAATAGTGTGTAGAGATTTTAGACTTGAATTTTGAAAGCAGAGGGTTGCAGGACTCTCACCCTGGCTCTGTACCTTATTGTCTATGCCACCTTGAGTGGGTTATTTAACTTTTCTATGTCTGTGAAATAGAAATGATGATGCTGTATATCTCATTGGGTTGTTGTGACAATTAAGTTTAATACAAGTAAACTGTCCAGAACATGGTCTGCTACGTTGCCATCACTTTTATCCTCGCTATACGTTGTCATCATTTCCCACCATGACTGGGGGCTGTTACTGCAGCACAACCTAGCCCACCCTGACCATGCTGTCGGAGCTCCGTGGCAGCCTAGCTCATTTCAGCGGACACAAGTCATCCACCTCTGTGTGCCAGATTCTAGGACAGGCACTGAATACAGAGAAAACAGTCCTGCCCAAGCTTAAAATATGATAAAGATGTAGTGTTACAACAAGACATGGCTTTTAATACGTCCAATTCAACATCAAAAATAAAACCTAGAAGCACGTGTCCAAGAGGCATACTTCCTATAAAGTTCTTGGGTTTTAAGGGTATCTGTCGTACAAATTTACTCCTGCAAATGTAAACATTTAGAAGCACCTATGCCTCCCTTCTGTGGAGCAGCATTTATACTACATATGTGTCTAATAAATGTGCGTACTAAATGTTTAATGCTAAGAACCTAAACAACCCCTCTTGCTACAGTAATATAACAACTAATAGGCCACTAGTGGACTAAACAGTAAAAAGAAGTACAGAATTGAGTCAACTAAATCCATAGGTCTCATTACCAAGAAGGGAATAAAATACTCTATACCAAAACCAATGCACAAACACTGCCAAAAGTCACAGCCAAATACACAGATTGAGCACAGAGAACAGCTGCAGTGAAAATTTTATGCTCTTTATTACAACAACTACTCCGAGGACCAGATTTTAAATTCAATCCCTGATTTCCTCATTTGTCAGCATGGATCACCACAGCTGACCACAGACCTGGATTGATGAATGGGACTTTTGCTGACAAAAATATTCACCGAAGTCAGAGTTTCTTGTGTAAGATGAAATACATTGGCATCACAGTGCTAGAAGCCTGTGGCTCATGCAGAAGCATCATTGCCCAAGCAATCGTGACACAAAACACATGCAGAAGTAATTCCATGGGTCTTTTAAGGTTAGAAAGTGCACCTTGGAGCAGTAATTTGCTGAATCAAGTTTCTTCAAGGGGTCGAAATGGTTAACACATAGCTCAGCCATGCTGGGGACAAAGGGCAGGGTCACTATGTGAAGTGTGACAGTTGTGAGCCACAGTCTAGTCCTCCTTCTTCCAATAATTCAGAGCAAAACACATATTTAAATGATAATGTGGACATGAATTGTTGTCCAGCCAAATCTCTGTGACTTACAGCATGACATCCTAAGGAATGATTAGTTCTAATCCTGAAACACAAATGATTGGGTATTGGGGACAATCACAAGAATAACCATTAACTGGGCTGTTTAGATCCTTTAGAAAAATATCCATCTCACCTAAAATATGCACATTATCACTGAAACCAAATCCCAGGTTAGAAAACACTATTTTCAGAATTATAAAACCTGTGTATATTAATTATATATTAGTCAACCTCACCTGTAACAACTGTGTGTGTTGAAATTACAATCTGCATCCAAAAATTCATGTGGATTTTTTGTTTGTGATGTGCAAATTAAACATTTCCATATCTGTTATGTAAGCTTTTACTTAATTCATCATTTCCAATCTGATGAGGGGCCCATGCCTGAGCCTTCTAAAGGTCAAGCCTGATTAGGTGGGAGCAATGTGAAATGAACGTGAGGATCCAGCCCCCTGCCTCCATATCTACTCTCAGCTTCCTTTACAGGAGCAGTTTGCATTCATTATTTGTGTCTTGCTCATATTTTCCTGTCATTGTTCTATTTGGCCTATTTTGATGTATAGGACCTCATCACCTAGAAATACTGCAAAACCACCTTACAAGTATTCCTACAGTTTTTTGTTGTTGTTGCTTTATGCTGTAGAATTTTTCCAATCAATGGCAATTTCTGCATAAGTTAAAATTTACACAATATGGACACACTGGCATTTTATTTGCCCACGTGATAAATATTATATAAGCATGTATCAAAATACAAGACTTATAAAATAGGCACCCGCATGCATAATTATAAATGGGAGTATCAGTTTTCAATTATTTAAATTTATTTGCCTTTGGCATCTGCCACTAAGTGAACATCCATAATAAACTTGTAATTAAAAGCATCCATCAGCTTATAGGCAACACAAAATGTCTACCTAATATTCATCTCCCTCCTTCTTATTAATAAAGCCCCTACTTTATTTGGAGTACCAGGATACCCAGATGATGTACTGTTTCACAGCTTCCCTTGCAGCTAGGTATGTATACCAACTTCTGTGCAGCAAACTGCATGGAAAGGTCATTCATTGGTTGAGATGGCACAGAAATATTTAAAAGATGAGGAAAGACTGGGGGACGACCTCTTTTTTGCTTTTTCTTTTTGCCTGCAGTATGAAAACAATGCTCAGATTGTTTTCAACTTTCTGATGAAAATTCATATAATACAAATGGAAAAATAGAAAGACATAAAAGGCCTAGCACCCTAATAGGAGCTATTATATCAGTATTACCAGTGTAAAACCATTCTAATCTTTATTTATAAGTTCATTTATAAAGTTTCTACCAGTGTAGAAACTCTGATCTTCATTTTTAATAATTTTTTAAATCCCTAACTTGTTTTTGTCAAAATGTACCTGTTATCTAATTCAGTATGTATAAAGACTATCTTATTAAAATTCAAAATAATAATGTAAGAGCCAACTAATAGTGAATATATGATTGCAATTCAGATTTTACCTGAATAACAAACTGGGAATTTTTTTCAATCTTTATCCTAAAAAATAAAAAAGACAGTATCTTGCAGATGCCAAAAATTAGAAAGGTTTTTACCTGACAAACTTCCCAAGTCCAGGGTTAATGAGGTTCATGTTGATGAGAACTAACTCTAGCTGTTCAGTAAATAATAACACCAGCAGACATTTACAGATTTTCCTCTCTAAAATTTGTAGCAAATTGAAAAGAGCTCTGCGGGGTAGGTAAAATTACTGACACAATTTTTTGACAGAGAAACTGAGTCAGCAAATCATTAAATAGCCCAGGGTCCCATTTAGTAAATACCAAGATCAGTTAAGAGAGAATTTAGTCAGCTGTTAAGGACACCAAAGGAGATTATTTTAGCATCAACATTTAAAATGCACACCTTCTCCTACTGAAAAAATTTTAAAAATCCAAATAAAAAGAAAAAAAAAAAAAAAGGAACGTGCTTATGTTTTACAGCAAAGAGCCCTGGAATTTTTCCTTCTCTTCTTTATTACTATGAAGTTTATTGGTACCATTTAGATATACATAATGATCAGTTTAATTATAGGAAATTTGTACTTCTCGAATGCAGAGGGTCTACCTGAGGTGGTCTTCTCTTTTCGTCCCTCTCACCCCATAATCTAGCACAGTGTTGGCACCTATTGGGTACTCCAGGGATGACTGCTGAAGGAGTAGCCATGGCCTATACTTGTCCCATGGGGCACCATGCTCCTGAAATCATCCGCTGGAAGCAATTCCATTCCTGCAGCTACACAACCATTTCCTATCCTCTGCATGCCCATCCCCAGGACAGCAGGCCTGGCCAGGCAAACGCTGCATTCCCAGGAGGCTCTGGCTGCTGTGGATTCATGCCACTTGGTGACACTCATCCTCCTTCTGAGTCATTTTTCAACATGGACTAGGAAATGGCTTAATGCTAGAATAATAACTGATGGTTATGATATCTGATGAACAGAAAGCTTCATTTCATGGCTGTGTAACTAGTTACAAAACACCACCTACAGAAACGAGTGAAAGTGTCCTGACTCCTTTCTTTGCTGCGATATTCTGCTCCTAGAGGAGATGTCACACCTCAGAGCCTGCTGGGCAGCTTGGCAGTGAGTTGACATGGTGATGCCCACTGTCACCTTGCAGGCTGTGGCTAGGAATGGAGGCATCTGGCCATCTCATCTCTGTCTCTGTACTGTAGGCCACAGTAGCTACTTGTCTTTAACTGAGCTGCTTTGACAGGGTGTTCGCTCCAGGTAGCCCTGAAGCACAAGACTGCTTTTACTGAATCAAGGGCTACAGCTTTGCTGACGGCCTTCCAGCCCACCACTGCTGAAGGCCTCACAGGCTCTCACTTACAACAGGTGGATGAAATGAGCTTCCCACAGCCACTTAGCAAGTCCAGGGGCAGGCAGGGTCTTCCTTAATCAAGTCCAGTGACCATGAGACCTTTCTTTCTACCATTTGTCACACACACACACACACACACACACACACACACACAATTTTTCTCAAATGGAGGTCAGGAATTATCCACTGAAAGGGGCTTCTGGGAAAGCAGTGGTTCAAGGAATAAAGCTAAGGGGAGACAAATGAATTGCTGCCTGGGGAGAGCCTCAAGATCTGATTTCAGTTTCTCTAAATGAAAAGGCAAAGCATTTTAACGAACATGTGTTCCTACTGCCAGTCTACTTTAGAAGTCATTGTACAGGGAAGCAAGAGACTCCTCAGTCAAGACTCAGGCAAAGGAAAAGAGTAACATCAAAGAACAGAAAACATCCCTCCCCTGACATGACTGCCCTGGGCCCCATGTGGGACCCTGGTCACCCTCCCAGGCCATCCTCCCTCAGCCTGCAACTCCCAAAGTGGAACATCTAGAAAAATTAGCTAGACAGGAATGGCTTAAATCTTATAGAGGACAGGCATGTTATCTCCAAGATTAATGTTATTTTTGAACAAAAAGGAGGGGCAAATGACAGAGATGAGGTTATTTACAGAAATTAGTTGCAGAGGAAAAAAAAACCATGAGTCTAAATGGAGAGATTATCAACACAGAAGGATGTGTCAGAGCCTAATAAGAAAGACAGAATGTGCGCACTGGATCTGAGTAGAACCATTAGCGGCATGGGAGAGAGGCTGTTTACCGTATTAAAGCTACCTTTACTGGTTGTACAAAAACAAAAAAAAAAAAAAAAAAAGGATTGTATTGGGGCCATCACACTCTCATCTTTTCAATTACAGAGATAGAACAATCTCAGATTCCGAAGCTAACTACAAATCAAAATTGTGTTATGTTATCTGCTGAGACACAAATGGAAAATAAATACTGTTAACTGTCACTTTCCATTAGGTAACAGAAATTCAATTACATTTCAAACAAGCCTCCATGTCAACAGAATAAATCTGTTTCATAAATGAGCAGGTAACCATTTTTGATTCCAACTTCCCAAAGGGAAAAAAATCAATTTTAATCACAATTCTTCAATTTTTTTCCATATGAATGTTTTGGAGTCGAGTACATCATCTGGTCTAATAAACTGTGTTGTACAGGAGAAGGGGAAAAAGCTTGAAATTGGTTCTTTTTCCTTTTTTGGTGCCATTTAAACCAGAGATTTTGCATGTCCAGTTTAAAAGAACCCAGTATTGTTAAAATGTTCTCACTTCAAAAACAAATGCCAGAGAGGGGTACTGGGGGGCACACAAGATAAATCCTTTCTGCCTTGGGGTTAGTCCTAGTAAGAAATGTATGTGGGGACCTTCAATCTATTCTAGTGACAGATCTTTAGTGCAAGTCTCATCCCAACTCCACCAAAATGTAAGGGGAATCTGAAAAGACAAGTTTCTGTTCTGGAAGATTCAGTCAACCAAAGGACAGGCTGACAAATCCAGGATGACTGGGAGAACTTAAAGAAAATTGTTCACTCGGTACAAGGCTATTCTGATCTAATAAATCCTTACTGATTGCCTCTTGTGCTGCAATGGGAAGCTTTCTGAGCTTGGATTGACTTTTAGTGAAGGATAAAAAGATATTTTCAGGAAAATTGCCCCCATACTTATTATAACTTGCTTTTTATAATTGGTTATAAAAGGATTTTTATAATTGGTTAGGATAGAGTACCCTCAATAACCATCACTTAGAATGTCTATAATGACCAGGAAGTTCTAGTGAGTACTTTGCAAAAAAATGTTTGACTTCGTTGTCACCAGCAATCTTTTGTGTGTGTGTGTGTGTGTGTGTGTGTGTGGCCTGCTCAGCCCACCCTGGGGGCAGGGCTGGTGAAATATCTGGTACTAAGGATCAAACCATGGTTAGTCCTGTGTGCTTGCCTAAACTTGCCTAAGCAGGCGCTTTAGATCACTGAGCTATCTTGCTGGCCCCATCTCACCAGCAATCTTGTGAGGTGGATCTTAGTGCTGCCTCAAGGAGAGAATGGAGTCCTCAGGAGGTTAAGCTATTTGCCCAAAGTGCACAGTGCATACACAGCTGAACTGCATTCACACCCAGAGAGGTGGCTCGAGTCTGCTTATAACCACCTTTCCACCCCATGCAACCCTGCTGTGTGCTGCGAGGTCTTCCGTGCATTGTGTGATCACCGCATGACTCATCCACCAAATGAGAACATTTTGGAGAATGACAGCTGGTCTTATTAATAATTGTACCAAAACAACAGAAGCATATCGAAAATGTGCTTGGCAAATAAGGACACATAGTCCTTTCAATGATAAGGAAGGTATACGTGGTTATAAAGATCGTTCAAGTGACAAAAGGAGACCTAAGAAAAAGTTGTGGATTATTGCCTATTATGAAAGGAAAGTGAGGGCTAGAAAACTGACTCATTCATTGAAGGAAATAGTAAAACGTGCCTGCCCTGTGTTAAACATAGCACCAGTTGCTAAGGTATGACTGAGAATAAGTCAAAGTCCCTGTCTGCTGAAAGCTTGCACTTTCATTGTGAGAATCAAAATCAAATAAATGAGATAATACAAAACTAATGATTGCTTGAGGGCACTGGAAAGTGCAATACATATATGCCACGGGCTCACTGAGGAGCAAGATATATAGTGGAGCTAGCAAGACCCTGGGAGTGAAATAGGCCTAGATTCTAAGTCAGCTTTCACTAGCATCTCTGAATCTGTGCACATTCATTAACCGCTCAGCCTCCAATTCTCAATTCATGAAATGTAAATAATCATGTCTTCATTGCAGCATGAGAGTGAGAATTATAGATGATGTACATTGAGTGTTACATCTGCTACTTCTCAGAAACTGGTGGTCATTATTCTTATTGAGATTTCTGCTCCTCACATCTAAGCTAGATCAACAATCCAAAAGGGATCTGGGTGTGGTGGTGCATACCTATAATCCCAGCACTCAGAAGGCCGAGGCAAGGAGGATCAATGAAAGTTTGAGACCAGTCTGGGCTATGACGTGAGCTCAAGGCTATCCTGGGCTGCATAGTGAAATTCTGTCTCAAAAAAAAAAAAAAAAAAAAAAAAAAAAAAATTCAAAGGTATACAGGCTTTAAAGGGTATTTAGTTCCTTAATTTGTACAACATCTGAAGGATACAACCTTATCCTGTGGAAGAAATCTGAATACCACCCAAAACAAAAGACACTGGGAATGGACAGAATGCTGAATCAATAGAAGTTAGATAACTAAGAAAGACACAAAGTCAGTAGGCCCAATGAGCCCCTGATGATGCCACAGAGTTACTCGAAGACCTTGGACAGCATGGCATGTCCAGCATACAGACCCCTTCTCTGTCATTTCTGGATGATGGGAAAAGCCAGAGGACCATAAAGTAATGATAAAGGGCTTGACTACAAATGTTTCACACTTTACAAGCTATATCATTGCAATGACTCAGCTTTGGTACTGTAGGACAAAAGCAGTCCGAGACAATACATAAAAAATAAATAGGACCTGTAGTGTCTAAACTCTACAAAACTAAGCAATAGGCAAGACTTGACCTTAGGGTTATAGTGTGCCCATCCTTGATCTAAACTTTCCACAAAGTGATGAATGGAAGAGCAAGGCAGGAAAGCTCAGTATTAGCCCCAGAACATATAAGAAAGAATCGTCATCACAGCAGTGTACTTCTTGTCTAGATTGTAAAGGAAATATTACCCCTGTCATTAAACACATTTTCATGGGATCCAGGGCACAGAAAAATCCAATCACTTCCATAAATATTTGTGTCAACATCATTTAAGCAGGAATTATGAGCCTGTGCAATTGATAGAGGAAACTGCAGAGCCCTGTGCAGCTAAATCGTCTTAAATTTGGCCAGATAAGAAGAATAAAAATGGAATCAATGTCCCTACGAAGTCCCAGTGATTGTGAGGCTCACACAGACTTCCGGAATACTGACTCAAAGGCAACCTTTCACTACTGTGTCTAGCCCTCTTCCTCATCTGAAAATATTCACCAGCGCACACATTTACGAAAACCAGAGTTGGGAGGGGATTTCTAGGCTCTGGCAGTGCTGTTTCAGGTGCAGAATGCCTTCTAACACCCTTTGTGTTAAAGGCTTGATTGCCAAAACATAGCACAGTTGCAAGGTGGTAAGAACATTAAGAGACGGGACCTAGTGAGTGCTTTAGCTCACTGGGAGTGCGTCCTTGGCAGGAGTAGTGAGAATCTGGTCTTCTCTCCCTCTCTCTTTTCTGTTCTCTTCCATGCAGTCTCCACTGAAATGGGCTCTCTCACCACAGGGCCAAGAATAGCTGCACAAACTGACCAGGCACTGAAATCATAAGCCAAAACAGGTCTTTCCTCTTTTTAAGTTGATTGCCTCTGGTATTTTGTTACAGTAACACAAAGCAAACTAACACAAGTTCCAAATTCAAAGTCAGTATACGTCTTCAACAGTTCCACGTCATACCACAGTTGCATAATCCACTGGAAAAGTAAGATAATATTAGATAAGATAGGGTCTCTATAAAAAAAAACCCAAGGGTTAAAAACTTTTGAGAAGAAAGATGTGTAAATATCTCTCTGTAAGTCCTAAAAATTACTGTGGAGAAAATGTCATTAAAAAGGAAAATGCAGGACAGCTTTGAAAACTGTACTGCTGATTTCTTCTGGTCTATTAAAAGGAGCAGTTCGTGCTTAATTTTTTTCTCTCTCTTTTTTAATTTTTATAACCTTTATTGACCCATTTTGCATGCTTTCATTTGGTAATTTGAACAAATGATTTGAAGGCTACAATATGCAATATAACAACAATTATTGAATTCCTTTTACTTTGTTTAGTGAAATTCTGTATCATTTTTAATGTATTGCTAACTTTTATTGTCTTTAAAAATGAAAAAACAGATGAGGAAAATAAAAAAAAAAAACAAGAAAAAAAAACAGACTAACAAAACAACAGAATTTAAGATATGTATTCAAGTTCCCTGAACTCCAACTATACTTTTTCATTCCCCCCACAAAAAGCACCTCTCTGGGTGCTTAATACACTCTCTTAATGGGTGTGTGGATAGATGGGTAGGTTGATGGATGAATGGACAGACAGATCGATGGATAGGTGGTTAAAGAGTAAGTGAAGCTCTCAACAGCACTGCTTTGAGTAATGGTTACTATTTTCAATTAATAATAAAAGAAACAAAAGAATCACCGGGTCTTTACTTATCACTAACAGTAAGAAAGTGAGGATAAGCAAAACTACAGGGAGTGGGAGGCTAGCGAGTGTTTCAGAGTGGGGTGCTCTTAGCAACAATTGGGGAGACAATATACCTGAAAGAAAAGGTAAAAAGGACAAGGCACTGAGCAAGACAGTAGCTTTAGTGTTGAAGAACATGCTTAGACTTTCTTCAAGTTAACAGGACTCCACATAGAAAATAAAAAGTTTACACTGAAGATGTTCCTGTGGCTTTAAGCATTAGCACCCCGAAAGATAACAGTGGCTTTATCTAGAGACAGCCTGGGAGTTGACCACTGGGGCCAATGGTCCTGCCAAGTTGGACATGTAATAATCAGATACATAATCAATCAGCAATATAGCCTTCCAATAAACGCTTTTCCGCTTTAGCCACCATCCCCAATCAAAAGGTAATAATAACAACAACAATAACCTGAATATCCTTCATCAAGCACACTGAGGAAATCAGTCTTCACACTAGCTGCAGCATGTTCTAATTTATCCGTCTAGTCCACTGGAAAAGAAATGAAGTTAGCTAGGCTTCTTGGTTTGGGAGATTTTTTTTTTAGTGACTTTAGTGATCTTTTTATTCTTTATTTTCTTTTTTTTTTTTTTTTTTTGGCAGAACTGGGGGTTGAACTCAGGCCCTTGCACTTGCCAGGGAAGTGCTTATTCCACTGAGCCATCTCCGCAGCCCTTATTCTTTATTTTCAATAACTATTTACTTCTCCAGAATTTTATTAGAATTTTCTGAGGATTAATAAAATATTCACTGATTAGGATGCTTTCCTCCTCCTCCTCCTCCTCCTCCTCCTCCCCCCACCCCGGCCCCCGCGGTTACAGGGATTGAACTCAGGCACTATCTCCCCAGCCCTTTAGGAGGCTTTTCAAATACATTTTTTACCAATTTTATTGAGAAACAAATAGCAATGAGACCGTTTCAAAACCGATTAGTAGGACAGTTTCAATAATTAATACATTGCATATCGTTGTCTTCGTAAACTGCACTGAAGATAGTAATGTGTAATACTAGAGTCATGCTTGGAATGCCTATAATTCTGGTCTTCTAAATATGTGCTGCTTGTCATGTCATATAAAATGTGTTTAATTCATCCTCTTTACTATGTAAGGCATTCATCAGTTGCCAATGCACTTCTGTGGCTCTTTCCATGGGCTATGCCTACAATCACCAGCAGGGGCCCTGTAGCACCTACCCAAGATACTATTGCATAGCCAGTGCCCACAGGTTTCCTAGCAAGGCTTTCACCCAATCATTCAGTCAAGACATTGAGATAGCCACTACCAAGTGACACTTAGAATGCACTTTTCCTCCACTGATATTAATTTTCTATAAGTATATACTACTTTTACAAAAAGGAAACCATTATTTTCTTTTTTTAATTTTAATTTTAATTTGTATGACACACATTTGTAGTACATACCAATTACATTCCTCGTGGGCATTTGGTACATGTGAACAACACATCTTAATTCTCTTTTTTGAAAAAAGAGTTTGAACTACACAACACCAAAGGCAAATGGCACATGCCTGGTATTGTATGAGGCACTCTAGGGAATTCAAGGCAATTTTAATACCCCTCTTTAGCCTCAGGAAGCTTCACTCATTTCAAAATAATCAGATGCCAGGAAGAAGCTGAAAACCATCCTGTTTGGTTACTTGGTTTTTCTCAAAAGAACTAAGAAATCTGAGTCTTTGTAAAGCTTTTAAAAAGCAACTATGTATTTATGAAGGCATTTTTCTCTGAGGAACCTGAGTATGTAAGAAGAAAAGGAAGTCCTGGTGTGGAGGTAGCAGAGGAAATAGCTTCCAAGAGGAAGTGTGTTTGAGTGATTAGTGCCAGCTAACCTCATACCAGCTGCCCCTTGAGCCTACCCCACGCCGCATACCTGGCTTCTCCCACTAACCTGCCCTCCCTTTCTTAAGGATGCCCCCAAGATGTGCCCAGCATCAAAATTCATTGCCTTATCTTTTAGAGACTGAGTATGGACAGATACCCCTGCTTCAGGATCATGATGCCCAAACCCTGTCTGGCCCCACTCACAGGGAGCAAAGCTGTGTGTACCCTAGGAAAATTATGGAGAAAAAGTTGGGAGAGGCACGTTTTCTCTGTGGCACATTTAAGTCAGGTGAATTTATTTAAATTGGTAGGTGGGGTTTGTATTTCCTTTCCTTTTTTAATATCAGTAAATATTTTTGATTTATAGAATGGAGAGGAATTAATTATACTTGGAATAAAGTGGGCAGATTGGGATTGGCTTGCCTCCCATCTGGCCCAGAACAGATCACATTATAGAATTAGAGGCTGCGTGCATGGAAAGAACTACAGCTTCCAAGCTGCATTCTGAAGACCTGAGGTTCCTTGCAGGGGTCTCACGGGTCAAGTTTGAGAGTGACAGGAAGGGTAAAGGGCCTCCCACTTGGCTATAAATGGAGCTTTTGAAGTTCAGTATAAGACTTCATTTGATATAAAAGAGGGGAAGGTTTCCTACTGCTTAAAAAATTGTAAACTGCTGGTTCTCATTTTACTTCTCCCATCACAGGTAAAAACCTGAGCCTCCAGAAGATGGGTGACATACCCATGATAGGCCTGTTAATTAGTGATGGGATGGAGGCAAAATTTCAAAGGGAATTGATGCAAAAGGGGAAAATGTCACAGTCCTAGTAGTGATTTTTTTCACCGTGGTGCATAAGATGTTAGAAAAGAGAAAAAGGTTAGTTGACTTAAGGAGTTATATATTCTGAACAGATAAAGCTTAGAAGCCCTGGCTTTAGGCATTCATTCAGCAAATGCTGTTGTGTACCTTCTGTATGTCAGATGAAATGCCAACTCTAAATAAGACATTAGGACAGATATTGTTCTGCATCTTGGAGCTCATTTTGCAATGAGGACAGCGGGGTGACAATTAGTACATAGGCAAAATAATTACAGATACTATGGCAGACACTTTGGGGCAATAAATAAGATAGTATAGAAAGAAATTCTACAGAGTGGTTCAAAAAATTTACTTTCAAAGAATATTTGATAGCTGGGCATGGTATCACACAACTGTAATCCCGGCTCAGGAGCCTGGGGAAGGAGTACTTCCGTGAGCTTGAGGTCAGTCTAGGCAACAGAGTGAGATCTTGGCCAGCCTGAACTAGAGAGTGAGGTCTTGTCTCAAAGCAATAGAATTTGAATTTAAACAGAAAGAGGAGAAACAGCTTGTAAAGTTTAAAAAGTGGGGCAGCATTACAGACAAAAGAATGACAAGTACAAACCTTAGAAATGATGGAGATTCAGGCCTCTTATAGTTGTGACCTGGTGCAAAGATTAACCAACATGCTACTGAAAGACAGACATTGCCAGTTCTGTAGATAACCCACTACTACTAAGGACTACTGGACTATATTGGATTATTTTGCTGAATTCATGCACCTACAATATTTGAATAGCAATGGAATGCCCATCTCTGACAAAACTAAACAAAAAAGGGGGATATAAATGAAGGACTATTTTGTAGTGCAAAAACAATACATATTCTATTAGTTAGAATGGATACATAGCTACTTTCTCTTAGCTCAATGAGAAAAAGATTTGTACTAATAGTGTTTAGACAAGATATCATGTCTGCATCTTGTACTATAAATAACTACTATGAAGACAATATGCAATGTATTAATTATTGTAACTGTCCTACCTACCTGTTTTGAAACTGTCTCATTGCTATTACTTTCTCAATAAAATTAATTCACAAAAAAAAGAAAGACACACATATAGGAACCAGATCACATATTGACAAGTGAACTATAAAGCTTGGATTTTGTTTTACAAGCTAAAAAAGCTAAAGAATTCAAGGGTTTTTATTGAGAAAGTCATAATTTGATTATACTTGAAAACCAGGGCTCGTGTATGACAAATAGTTTGGAAGGGATGTAGGATAGAAGCGAAGAAGATAAATATTGGTAGGCTACTGTATTCGTTAAGGATAGAGATAGTGGGAGAGTGGTGCTGGAGATGGACAAAGGTGGATCCATTTAAAGGATATGGTGCATGTTAAGCTGATAGGATTTGCTGAGGGGTTGGATTTAACTAAAGGATAGAATGTCAAGAACAATTCATCTTATAGCATTAAGGAGAATGGTATCCCATTTACTGAGAATGAGGGTGAGAGGATGTCTTACAAAGATAAAATAAATACACCTTAGTTATATTGTTTGTGGTGTCCGTCACACCTCCAAGTGGAGATGACAGCTCTTCTACTGGTTTCATACTCCTGGAGCTCAAGAAAATGTTCAGGACTGGAATCGAGAGTACGGAATGCATGTACCTAAAGATGATGTTTAAAACATAGATTTGAGGAGCTCTACTTCCAACATGGTTGAAAACGCTCCAATCAGACCGATCATCCTGAAGATATCATAAACTCTGAAGAAAATAAGAAAAGTGCTACACGAAGGCTCTAGAAAGTAAGAAAACAGGCAGATTTTGAACAAAAATCAATGGCAAGGAAAAAATACTCTCACAGGTGTTTATGATTTTTAGTTGATTTAAATGGAAAACATAGTCTTCTGGACTGAAAAAACAGAAGAGGATAAATATGTAGCAATCCTGAATTGTAACTGCAATGGGGGCCACTGGAAAGCTGATAAACTCGGAATACAGTAACTAACTGAACTAGGATTGTATCTCTGCACAGGAAACAGTTTTCTGTCTGAGTTTTTGCATAATAAATTGCAAAAAAAAAGTCATTGCTGTTTGACAAATTCAACAGACACCAAATCTGCATAACATAAAACTCATAAGGACTGGGATACAATATAAAATTACTTAATATAGAAAGCTAGAAATACTAAGAAAATAATCAATGGAGATTAACCACAACACGACATTGCTGTTGAAAACGATAGACTTTGAATTTAGAACAACTATTAGAACTTTGCCCAACGAGGTTAAAAAAAAATGCTTATAATGAATGACTAGGGGCTGGAGAGATGGCTCAGTGGTCTAGAGCACCTACTTAGAACAAGCTTGGCAAGGCATCAGGGACCGCGGTTCAATCCCCCAGCACCACATGCCAGCCAGCCCCGCCCCCTGGTGGGCTGAGCTGGCCACACACACACACACACACACACACACACCTCTCTCTCTCTCTCTCTCTCTCTCTCTCTCTCTCTCTCTCTCTCATAAATAAAAAAAAAAAATTAAAAAAATGAATGACTAGATAGGATATCTTACAATGAAAAAATAAAGATTACCTGGGGGGTGAAAGTTCAGATATCTAAAAATAAAAACAGAATACCTTTAATTTCTTCCTGAAAAATCAATAAACAGATGTAACCAGAGTAGAAATAAGCAATAGAAGAATAATACAGAGGACCGGGGAGATGGCTCAGTGGAATAAGCACTTCCCTGGCAAGCACAAGGGCCTGAGTTCAATCCCTGGTTCTGGAAAAAAAAGAATACAATGAACTTGAATACACATCAATAAATACAGTATCTGTAGAGCAGACAAAAGATAGAAAAAATTAGCGGTGCCTCAGTGCCATGTAAGATAGTATCAAAAATCTAATAGATGTGTTATTAGAAATGTTAAGATTACCTCGCTGGAAGAAGAAGAAGACTAGGAGTCCAAAGACTAAGCTTGAGGCATTGCAATATTGAGGGAAGTTTGTAGAATAAAGAGTCCACAAACAAAATGGAAAAGGAACACAAAAATTTGTATATTTATCAGAAAATCAACACTGATACATTATTGTTCATTTTGCTTTATTCTGTGAATCTAACCAACCCTGAAAAGGGTAAACAGTTTCACTTCCTAAGCAAACTAACCCACCATGTTCCAAAGGAGGATCTAACCGTAGCATAAAGTGCAATGACTTGCAAAAACATACAGAAATGTGCTTTTCTAAAAGTTATTCATTTTTTCACTACTTCATCCTACAGTTAGATGGTACATGACATTCTTCTTGTTAAATCCATCCTGAAAAATATCCTTTAAAAAGGTATTTCAAATTTCAAATCCAATAATCACAACAAAAATTTAAAACAATTGTCAAAAAAAGAAGAGAGAAAAAAGCAGCAATATTCAGAAACTTATTAAGACCAAAGAAAAAGGATCTTTCAAAAAACTGAAATCCATTCCAGTGTGAGGCTTACAGAAGAATAAACTTTAGCAGGTGAGATGTAAAGTACAGATTAGAGGGGATTAAAAATGGTGTTTGAAAACAAACAGCCAATGATAACACAACAAATAATATTAAATTCTTTAAGTACATCAGAAATAAGACGGCTGCAAAGGGATCAGTGAATCGGCTAGACAAGCGGTGTACAAAGGAGATATTCAAAAGGATAAGGAGATTGCAGGGAAACTAAATAATGTATTTGCATCAGTTTTCACACTGGAGAATAAAGCAACAGAGGAAAGGGAGGAAAAAACTTATTATGTGGAAGAGAGGCCCAGCTCAAATAGAGACATCAAAGGGAACCTCAAGTCACAAAACAGTGAAAGAATGTGTTTGCCAAGTTCCAGCCAAAACAGGAAGCATTCACCAGCGCGTCCAGGAGCATGAAATGCCTGTGATCTCTGACTCCTTAGAGCTTCCACACTTGCCGTTTAAGGGCTTTGACTGCAATGAACTAGAGACTAGGTCCACTCTACCACAGCCGTAGAGCTGGCTCTGCAGTGAAAGGTTCTCCACACAGCAACTCCTCCAGTCAGTATGACATAACCTTACCAAATTGTGGAGCAGAAGCCAAACAAGAAAGGAAATTTTAATCAAACCAAGGCAAAAATGTGTGGAAGTACAAGTAAATCAGACATATGAGCTTACATACCTCTTAGATGGGAAGTATAAATAAAAGAAAGAGCAAACTAAAAGAAAGGTTATTGGCAACAGGAAACTAGATCTTTTGCAAAAGGGAAGGGGATCAAGAGACAGAAGGGGGGGCTGGTGAGATGGCTCAGTGGTCTAAAGCACCTACTTAGAACAAGCTTAGCAAAGCACAGGGACCGAGGTTCAATCCCCCAGCACCACATGCCAGCCAGCCCCGCCCCCTGGTGGACTGAGCTGACCACACACACACACACACACACACACACACACACACACACACATAAATAAATAAATAAATTTTTTTTAAAAAAAGAAAGAGACAGAAGGGAAGAGACAAGGGAAAGTAGAAAAAATTAAGGTGTGTGTGTGCACATTCCCACTGCCCATCATGAAGATAATCATTGCATACTGCAAACATGTGCTAAGAAAAAATCTTTAAAGAAAAACATGTATGCAAATAAAAATTCTAATACATTGCTAGTGGGAATATAAACAGGAATCATCAGCTTTAGAGAACATTTGCATTAGCTAGTGAAGTTTAAAACATGTATAACAAATGAACCATCAATTTCATTGCGAGGTACATACACTAGAGAAATGCTAGGAAAAATTACCAGGTAGTTCTTTGTAAGATTGTACAAGTGGATAAACAGTCAATAGCATGGATACCTATAAATAGAGGAATGGATAATAAAATGCATTCATATAAAAAAAGTTTTCAACTCCTAATCAGCCAGGTCTATAGGTATCAATGTGGATAAGCTTCAACATTTTAAAGAAAATCTGTCTGAGGGGGGAAAAGTCACAATATGACAAAATGTATATAATTTTTTTTAAAAAGACCTAAAATACATTTGTCACAGAGTCATACGCATGTAAGTTACAGTACAATAGTATGATATATAATAGCTTCATAATTTGTGATACCTCTAAAAAGAGTGGACAGAGCATGAAACTAGTGATAAATTGAATATGGATTTGATTTTATCAATGGACATCTGCATGATGATGGCTTAAATGCTGGTGTCCCCTGAACTCTCCTGTTGAAACTTAACCTAATGGTGTTGGTACTAAGAGGTGGAGTCTACTCAGCCGTGATGATATCATGTGTTTCTGTTCTCATAAATGGATCAGTACTTTATACAAGGGCTGGAGGAAGCCAGTTTAGGTTTTTTGAGTCCTTTCATCCCTTCTGCCAAGTGAGGACATTTACAGAACTCCATCTACAAGGAACAGGTCTTCACCAGACATTGAACGTCCCAGTACATTGATCTTGGACTTCCAAATCTCCAGAACTGTGAGAAATCCATTTCTACTGCTCTCAGATTGTCTCATCCCTGGGGTTTTGTTATAGAAAGGCAAACAGACTAAGTCAGTTTACTTCTCCAAGAAAGAATAAGAGGAAACATGACAATTGTCTATTCTGTTCAGTAACAGGAAATTTTGATATAATGCTATCAATAGTGGATTGTTCATTTTAATGTAGAAAAAATATGTTCTATCCACATCACCAAGAGACAAAGCTTAACTTTTATCAAATTGATTACTTTTGTGTGTACAGAGAGCTATTACTATCCCAAACTCAAGGTTTGCCTTGAAAATTCAGAGTCAAAGCAGGATGAATCTCTCCTGAAAATGTAGACATATGTCTTCAGTCTCTGTGGCTAACTGCTTTCCACTATCTAAAAATCCACAAGAGATAATTAACAGCTTGTACGGCTTTGCTGTTTCTGCTAGGAAAGTTTGGCTGCAGCTCATAGAACAAACAACTCGGACCTACGGAAGTTAAGGGGAAAAAAGAAACCAAGTATCCAAACCCTTCTACATCAGGAAGGCTTTCACCCCACGATCTTAACATTAGCCAGTTCTCTTTGAATTGAGTTTTCAGAGTCAGGCCCAGAGATGACAATGAATGGGTTAAATCTCTCATATCAGTTCTTACCCACAGCAATACCTTCCTGCAGCCTACACTGAAAGGATGCAGAAGCCACTAAGGGCAGAAAAATATAATGTCGTGATTAATTTGCAATGTCTGCCATGAGCACAGGAGTGGGATGTGGAGGAAGGAGAGAATCTCACGTTGTGTTCTATGTCTGCTATCCCCAAGGTCTGACCACTTGAAGAACTTTGAGAAGGTTTAGCCTTCTCTGACACACAAAGCTGGAAATTTGTGGCGTTTTATGCATAAATATTGACTTCAAATATCTTCCAGAATTCTATTCAAGCACAATAGACTTTGTTAGCTGCTGATTCAAAAGTAAACTTGAGATATGGGATACACACACACAAAGCAAATCTTCACTGACTATTTCTGACCAGGCTAGGACTTGTCAACACAATGACCCTATGGCAGTGCTAGCAGCAGGCCTAGCTCAGCAATGTCTAAAGATATTTCAGTTTCTACGATTGGAACATCCTACTGGCATCTACTAAGGACAGGCCAGAGATTCTGTTTAATATCTCATAATGTAATCCTTAAGACAACCTGCCCCCCTGTCACCAAAAAGGATTGTCTGGCCAAAGATGTCAATAATGCCATAATTGGGAAGAACTTCCCTTACAACAGATCAAACTAGATGACATGAGATAACAGAAAGTTTCCACTCCACACCTGCTCTTCTTAAAGGGTAGGGCCTGCCCTAGAGCTCTGGACTCCATGAAGAACCCCATCTGGTGCCCACACAGGTCAAGCATAGTATGTGGCTTCTGAACCCAGCAGTTATCGTTCTGACCTTAGTGGGCCCAGAATTCTGCTCAATCTATCTCTTTTCTTGATTCCAGGGTGATTTTCAGGATCATTAATGTTCTCATCTGTCTTGGTCTAGCTGGACAATCACAATTTCTCCTGACGCAAGGGGCCAGCCAATGCAATGCTACATTTGTCACGATCGAATGTGTCTGCCACAGCAGATTCTATCTTAGATGAGCACAGACAGCTGTACCAAAAGAGACAGATATATGGGCCCAGTGACCAGCCACATCTCAGTAGCTGCTGAGTCAGTATAGGGCCCACATCAAGATTCTAACCAGAACTCCTGACTTTAGGTAGCAAAAAATTCTGTAGGTTTATTTTCACCAGTTACTTAAGCTGTTATTTGACAAACTATAATCCTATTACCTTTTGCAGGGGGCACTGGGGATTGAACCCAGCATTAGAACTAAGCTATGTCTCCACCCTAATTATTTTGAAAGTAGAGTTCACTGAGTTGCCCAGTCTGGCCTTGAACTTGTGAATTTCCTGCCTCAGCCTCCCAGGTATTTGAGATTAGAGGCATGTACCACCACACCCAGCACTGTCACCAATTTAAAGCAAAAATGAAGAGGCATGATTATGCTGCTGAGAAGTCTTGGTTGCAAATAAACTGTTCCACAAAACTTAATACAATATAATAGTGTATGGAAGCCCTGCAGGTCAACTTTTGTAGCACCAACTTTTAAATCAAACTGGCTATACAGTCTTGCAGGGGCCATAACAAAACCCTGTGTCTGTACTTGACTGGGTCGTCTACTCATGCAAGACCTTTAACTCTTCTGATCTTCCATTCCATCTTTGCAACAAGGGGATAATGACGTCTAATTTTAAAGCTTTGTTTTGAGACCTAAGTGAGATCATATATGTAATTTGCCTGGCACATTATAAAACAATGAAAACTATAACTAAATTCTAATAGTCATAGAAGGTAGGACATTCTTGAAGACACTGTGTCTCGGGCTGATGTAGTACAGTTAGACACAAAGGTCCTGCGAAAAAATGCATGTTCACTTTTTCCTTGTGTGTAACTGGTGTTTGGGAGAGAAAACTTACCTTTCATTTTGATTCAAGAATAAAAATTAACACCAAATTACAACCAAGCATTGTCTAAGAACTTTATGGCTTACTCCTAACCTGCATCCTATGAGGCAGGAAATAGCATCCCCTTCATTGAGATAAGAAACATGAGGCTTGAAAAGTTTGGATTGGGGTTGTGAACATAACTCAGTAACATAGCCCTTGCCTGGAGTGCTAGGGCTTGAGCCCCACCCAGCATTACAAAAATAGTTTGGGTAAGCAGCTCAACTGAGATCAGCTCAATTACTGTCTGTTAACCATGGTCACTCAACCCCATTCATTCATCTACCCAGTTTTATGGCTTAAATGTTTCCCTTGAAGGCTCCTAGTTAGCAGGTTCAGTGTGCAGCTTGATTGCACAACCAGAAGGTGGTGAAACCTTGAGGAGGTTGGGCCTGGAAGGAGAATGTTGGGTCACCAGAGGAGCGCCCTTGAGGGGGATGTTGGGATGCTAGCCCCTTTCTCTTTCTTTCCTTGCTTCTTGATCACCATGAGCAGTTTTCCTGACTGCACACCACTATACCATGTTGTGCTGCTTCACCACAGGCCCAAGGCAGATGAAGCAAGTGGTCACAGATTGGAACTTCTGGAAGTATTAGCCAAATAAATCTCGCCACCCTCTACTCTCCATAAATCAGGTGTCTTGTCACAGCAATAAAAGGTGGGCTACTCCATTCACACACATGCCCATTACCAACCACTGGTTTCTTGTTGACCTGGACTGAACATGCAGAGCTTATTGACTGGGCAGATAGTGACTGAGCACTCACTACATGCCAGTTCCTGTGTTGTGCACTGCACAGAGTGGGAAGATTATGGCCAGTCTGGAGGGATCCATAAGTAAATAAAAAAGCATGTCATAAATGTTAAAACTCCACAATAGAATTTTGTGGAGGAAGCTTCCAGAAAGGAGATGTTATGCTTGTTTTGGGAGCCAAAGGTAGGAAAGAGATGAAAGGACTCAAGTCCAGAAGGGCTTCAGGCCGAGGTGGCTTGGAGGAGCCATGCATTTGGAAGAGTAGAATAAGAAGGGACAAGGGATGAGCTTTATACAGAAAAGCTCATCTTGAAAAACACATGGTGAGTGAGCCTGACTTCCCAGCCTTCTGGAGACTGTGAATGAAGTTGTGTGGCTGGACTTCTCACTTTAGAGCTACTTGCTACCGCCCTCCTCAACCTCAGCCCAGCCACAGATAAACTTCCACCTTGACTCAGGCACCTGAGGAAAAGAAAAACATTTTAAAGCACCAGCCAGGATTATCATGCACTTTGGCCTGTTGTTTTGCGTTTTTCAGGTTTTTTTTTTTAATTGTGTGCTAAAAACAGTAGATAAAAAGGAATCTGTGGGCATAATTTATTTAGACTTTCTAAAGGCTGTCGAGAAGGTCTCTCTCATAGGAGGCTATTAAAGCCAGGCTGGCTGGTCCATAACTACGGGGTAAAAGGTGAAGTTCTGTCATGATTAAAGCCTCCTTAACTGAGAGGAGCTGGAGTACAGGAATAAATAGCCAATTCTCCACATAGGGAGCTAAAAATAACGGGGTCACTCAAAGATTAGTCCTGAGGCCACTGTTGTGCTATTTTTAATGATCTGTCAAATTAAGTACAGTAAATAGAAAAATGCAAGTAACTAATGTCAGGAGAGCACATGATAGAACAGGCAAAAGCATTGAGCTGGTGGGGTCCAGAGAGCCTGGCCGTGCCGAGTATCTCATTATATTACTCTGTGCCTCAGTTTCCCTGGTCATTCAAGATAGTTCTCACAGCCTCTCGGCTCTTCTGTGAGAATAGTTTAAACTCTTCCTCTTGAAGGTCATAGTAAAAGGAATAAAAAGAACCAACAAAATTGAGCTACCTATGATCTAAAGGAACATCACAAATGGCAAAGTAAACACTTCCAGCCTGTGATTGTTGTGTGTCTTAATTAGTTTAAAATAAGTGACAACTTTTCCCAAGAAATCTCTTGGCACCCAGTGGACAGCTTCAGGAGAACGTCTATTCTTAGCATGGCATCATCAACAGTGCCAATAAACCAGATGCAGCTGAGCTCCACCCTTCCCATGCAACCCTACTTAAACACTGAAAAATATACAGAGAAGTATTATTAGCCAGTGGCCTAAGTCAGTCTTCTGCTCTATCTTTGTCTCTGATGGTGTCAGAGTAGTCTTTATGTAAATCGAACAATAAATACTGACAGAAGTAAGGGTGTGTAACTTGGAAACCCCAAATGTATTTTCTCAAGAATAAGCAATCAGTGGACTAAAGCCCCTGCCTAGGCAGAGTGCAGGGACAGGGTTCAATCGATGGGGTGCCATGCTGGCCCAGACCCCAGGTCATGCTGAGAGAATGACTGAGACTGGGCGTGGTGGTATGTGCCTGTAATCCCAGCATTGGGAGGCTTAAAACAGGAGGATCCCTATGGGTCTGATCTGTGTAATGAGACCCTGTAGACCCTGTACTAAATACATGAAATAAAGAAAAAAGAAAGAAAAACAGAAATAACCAGTCTGGTTGGGAAACTTGTAAGCACAAAAGGACAATGAAGTATTACTGGCTGTAAGCAGGGAATGACGGAGTCAAACAAAAATTGAAAGAACTTCCAGGCAAGGTAGAATGTGAACGGCATCTATGAAGGTGAATAAATCCACATGGCTAGAGAAAAAGGCACAGAACCTCCAGATTCGGAAGAAAGAAAAAGGAAAGAAAAGAAGAAGGAAAAGAAAATTCAGTAATTCCACTGGGAACAGAGAGGGAAAAGGAAGAGATCAGATATAAAGCAATACATCCACTTGAGAAAAGGTTTCATTTGTCTTTAGATGAGACATTCTTCACTGAAGAAAGAGGAAAGTGTCAAGAAAGATAAAAACTATGCACGAAATAATTAATAAACAAGGGTTCATGACTATGCCACACAGGCGTAGGTACCTTGGGCCATAAAGTAAGACCAAGGAAACATTCTACGAAATTAAAGCGAGAAAGCCAGGAAAATAGCTCTGCAGCACAGTGCCTGCCGGGCAAGCCCAAGGTCGTGGGTTCAATTCCCAGCACAAAAAAAACAAATAAAGAGGTGGAAGAAGTGCTTTTAACATAACACAATTAGCTTTTGGGATTCACTGCTGTAGATACTGTTTTTGCTGTAGGTACTATTTTCTTCAAGTAGCTTAGTGAGCTTTATTTTTTAATAGAATTATAAGTTCATACAAGTAACTGTTCCATCTGCACTTATGGCTAATGTTATTGATACTCATAACTCAAGGCTGACATTTGGTCCAGAAGAAATTTTTTCCTCCCATTACATTTTTGCAGAATGAGTTGAATGCACTATAAGAAGAATATGTTACTTCACTCTAAAGTACCTATTTCTATCCACAGGGATGGCTCTAATTTCATAGTAATTCTTCTTTTTCTTTCATGTTTGTTGCACAAAAAGCTGGTTCATCAAAAAGAAAGACAATTGCTCTCCAAGAGTCCTCCTAAACACGCCTCACATCACGTAAGATGAGGCTCCCCGAAAATACCAACAAAGGACCACTGGAATAACTAACATTGAACTGAATGTTTTGCCAGGACAAGGGTCCATTTACAGGAACACTAGAGAGGATTTGTTTTCATTTATTGTGTAAAATTAAATTTCTAAATGGTGGATTTCCTCAGAAACTGTTGACTTGCTGTGAACTACTGCTATGATACTTAAACCTTCCTGAGGCATTTTGTTTCCTGGAGGTGTCAAACAATGTTTTCTAAAATTATCATCTATCTTTTGCTCCATATAATAAGAAGGAAGGAAGGAAGAAAAGTTTGTATCTTTATTTTATTCTAGAATAGATAATATAGCTTCTTCATAGAAAATAAATACCACGTGGTTAGTTGTTTGTCTCATAGATTCCATTTCTCTGGATTTGCGTTTACTAGGTCAAGTCCAAAGGCAGGCAAACAATCTTAGTATTCAATATTAGTTGTGATATACACACCTATTCTCTCAATCCCTGTTTTATCTCCCTAAAGCAATGCATTTAAAATGAAGGCTTAGTTTTCACTCTTTCTGACATTTCTCAAACATACTTGAACTTCAGGAACTTATTTCACCAGGTAACAAACACCCTTTGAAAACAAAGAGCATCCTTACGTAAACACAGAGAGATGGGTTTCAATGCCCAGGCCTAAACAGGTATGTAGCTCACAAAAAGCTCAGTGAAACACCCAAAATATATGTGGAAGTTTTACAGAACATCTTTCAGCATCGTGCAGCCCCTACAGATGTGCAGCTCTGAGGCAAGAGGAACACAGAACGACAACTCTGGGAAGATAAATGGTATACCTCTAAATGCGTATTTGTTTTGACAAAAACAGAATTTTTGCAAACAAGGTCAAGAGCCAGAAAATGACTTTCAGAAAGCTGGTCCTTATAGTCCTCTGAAATCACAAAACTATTTCAACAGTTTCCAGAAATCGTCCCCATACAGCCCACAAGACATCCAAGCCCCCGCTTCTCTAGCCTCCTGCCAGCTATACTAAGGAAGAGTCACTCAGTGCAGGGCCTGCTCCTCCCTGTGCAACCCTGAATCACCTAAGCAAGCTCCTAGGAAGAGGAAATACATCCCTCTGCTAAGTCATCACATAATGCTTCCAAACTAGAGGTGCCCTTCGAATTAGCTGTGCTGGTGTCGATTCCCTCATCCTCAACGACGAGGCCGTGTAAGAAGGATCAAGTGATTAAAATGAAGTAAAAAGAAACAGAGGTCACCCAACACCTGGCTTTTAAAAACTTGGTATTTTCCAGGCCTCAGAATGCTTGGAAAAATAAAATGTATGTGACGCAACTATCAAGCCCAAAGGCCTTTGAACCTGTGTCCCATTAAGATGCATAATCCTATAATGATGAAGCTGGCACTCTCTCAATAGCTTGACTCATTTCCCTGCTAAATATAACTGAGGACAGGTTTTCCACTAGGAGCTACTGTATTATTTTCTCCCAAGTGGGAATCAGAAACTAATTTTGATATGTAAAGAAATCAAGAGGAAAAGGATGACGCAAATCTTTCTCTGACTAATTTCTTTGCAGCAATACCCTGATGTCACCACTTCTCTAGAACACAGAGAGACAGCAGTAGAGAGGTTTGTAGATGGCTAGGGCAATATTTGTCAGAAACTGTAGAATGTGAAAATCATCATCTCTCTGTCCATGCAACTTGACTGAAATGATGTAGTCATAGCATGTGACCACGGACGTTGGTTTGTATTTTTCAGCTCTGCAAAGACCACTTCCAAAGAGACCAGCATTTCAGCTGACTGCTGTTTCTTTCCAATTCAAATGAAAAGAGACTTAAGAACAGACAACAACCCAGCAGGACACCTATTAGAATTCTTTGTGAGGACATCACTTGCAAAGAGCAACTCTGGACATGTTCCTAAAAGCGAAATTATCGGGCTCTGAACAAGGTGCTCAAATCAAAAATCTCACCAGCTGCATACAATTGTTTTTTTCTTTTAAAATAGATCATGGATTAATGGAGAACATGGACCTAATAGAAGCATCAACCATGTGGGGGGACATAGCTACCCTCAAAAAGCCTCTCAAGGAATTATTCTAACCATAGTGCTAGAGAACGTGTTACCCACCGAGTTAAAATCAGCTCAAATCCATTTGCTCTTATGTGGAATTTCCTGATTATAGCCTCCACTTATTTTGCCCACATACCAAATCTGAAAATGATTTTTTAAATTGGTAACTTTCAAGCTGGCTTCACTGGTAGCGGGGGAATAAAATTATATTCTCCCCTCAGTTAAAGTGTATTTTAAAAAAGAGAGAGAGGGAAAGAGAGAGCTTTTGGTAAGAAATACATCTTAAAAATGAAGCTTGAGTTTGTGGCTTCACTACAGTGGAGAAACAGAAAATAATCAGACCTCAGCTTTCCTCTTGACAACCCTGATGGCTCATCTGGTAACACTTCAGACACTTTATTCCCTGCTGGGCTGTTCATATGTGTCATTTATATCTTCACATTTTTGGAGGAAGAAAAGTTTGCCTCGGATGTATGTGTATCAAGTGCATGTGTGTGTGTGTGTGTGTGTGTGTGTGTGCACATGCAGATGCAGGAATGATATGAAGCTGGTATATACTTGCTACAGATAGAGTGTACTGGAAATGGGCTTGTATTGGCTTTGTAAGAGCTGATATGAGGGGCTACGGATACAGCTCAGTGGCATAAGCACCTGCTTGGCAAGTGCAAGGTCTTGAGTTCAATCCCCAGCACCACCAAAAAGAAAAAAAGGAAAAGAAAAGAACTAAATTTGCAGCAATTTTGCAAGTCATCTGCTATCATGATGGTGGTGTGAAATTGACATTGGCAAGAGTATTCATACCGAGAAATCAATGCGTCCTGTAAGTCAGGACTTCTTGAGTGTTTTGGAGAGAGGATTGTTAAGCATATGTCAGTCATGGCTACCATGACACCAACCATTCACAGACACCCATCCTGATTGGCTGCCGCACCCACTCAGGGATGTTCTTACCATAACCTTTCTGTAATACTTTAGGCTCATATAAGAAAGTAACTACAATGTCTACTTTTTCTTTGGCTGTAAGTTTTGAAAAGCTGCATATACTAACACATCATTTATCATCAAAAAATAGATATATATTATGTTTTGAGAATGGAGTTAGACCTCAGGTACTTTGCTGAATAAATTCTGGGCAGCTCAGCTCCTGCTGGATCATAAACAGTCCATTTGCGCAGGAAGAAACCATGCTGGGCCTTTAAGAAAACTGGAATGACTCAGTGCTCACTACTGCCTTGGGTCAGTCCAAATCCTGAAGTCATCCACTGTAGGGGGAGATTTTGTAGTCAAAGGACTGTGAGATGGAGCCACTTATCTGTTCAGGCACATCAGAAGATAAATGATGGGAAGCCACTGATAACACTGGAGGCTCCCCCCCTCCCCAAATGGAAATGAACAGGCCCTCAAATCAGAGCATTAAGACAAAGATGCACGAACATGTGATTTTAGTAAACAGAGTAATTTGGGCTTTTGGAGAGCATGAAAATTCCATCCGGATTATAATGTCTTCTACCACAGACCTTAATTTCTTCTGTTGTGGAGAATATGATTAGGCTCAGCCCCATTTGATTGTAGGGAATGTCAGTTCCCATTAACAAAAGTAAAGAGCACTCAGATACATGTTGTACATGTTTAACCCCTCTGAGCAAGGAGGGCTTTAGTAGCCCAAACTGGTCTTTTAAAATACATAAAGCATTTCTGTCCAGGCAGACTGTCGAGCAGGTAAAAGGATTCACCTACTGAAGTCTTCTTCCTTCCCAAGAGACTGTTTTTGTTTCATGGTTGGCCCAAAAAGTGAAGGCTATGTATACTTTTTGGTTTGTTTTATAATTGATGGGATTTGCATATTGCCCACCCCAATCAACAAGAACTCTCCCTTCTTGCTTGCTGGAGCTTCTTTTAAGTGGCCAGTTCTTTGAGGAATCAAAGCAACAGGGAAGCAACATCCTTTCTGTCTGCCAGCCCTGCTTGCCATTCAGCCCAAGCACTGTCGTGTGCAGGGGGTGTGCACAGGCACCAAGAAATAACAGCTCCAAACCACACCTGTCTCAGTAAACACCACCACCTCAGACCTGCCACTTCAATTCCACTGAACCCTCTGCAGTTCAAATAGGGCACCTGGGTCAGTGTGTGAGCTTAGCAGGCCCAGCTGACCCGGGCTACCCAGCAAACAGTTTCTGTTGGGGGGCAATCTAGAGATTTCCTCAGATAAGGATGCTATTACAGGCTGACAAATGTGGAAAGGAACAGAGTGGGCTGCTTTTGTTCACACTGACCTAGGGTGAGAATGCTGGGATTATTGCTGATTGGGGACAAATGGCAACCGGTGATTTATTTGTTCAAGTGAAACCAGCCAAGTTCATCCTTCAACACCATCTCCCACATCTTGAAGCTTTTCCTCCCCTCTTCAGGCAAAAAGAAAATTTAACAATTTTGGAAACTATGAAACACCACCATCCCAGTGAACCGCATTCATTACCCTTCAGATAAAATCTGTAATCTCTAATAAGCCCTCAAGACAATGGAGTTCTGTTGCCTCTCCAGTTCCACAAATACCGCAGTCACTGCAGTGGCCACCACTTGGGTTTCTGGCTGCCCCAAACTCTTCTCAACTGCCAGGTTTTGCTGGTGCCGGATCCTTCTCCAAGATCTCTTCTCTCTTTCCCTGACATCTGCTCTTCCTCCATCTCATTCCAGGTCAAGCGTCCCCTGCAGAGGCTAGGTCAGTTCCCATTGTGCTCTTCAGGGATCCTATCTATTCATTCTTCACAGTCAACACAACCACAGATAAAAATTGAGTGGTGACCACTGGTTTAAAAGTTTTTCTCCACTGCTGGTGGGAATTCAGTCTGGCTTATACACTCTAGCACTTAGTAAAATGCCATGGATTTCATAGCTCAAGTGCATGGATCAATGGAATAGGTATATAAGAGATACTGCTGCCAATGAAACAACCTAACAAGGCAAACCCCATGGAACAAAACCTCCATTTTAAATGTGCACAAACTAGAAAGTGGGTTTCTCCCTAACCACTCTTCCCCTCCCTCTCATTCCAGCAGAAGGATTTTAGACAAACCCGTCATCCTGTCAAATGCCTTCATCATAAGTGAATGTCACCTACATTCTGTGTATATTGCTATATGCTTTCTACCAGCCCCTTCTTCCTCACTCAAAAAAATAGGTGGTGAATTAAAGATGTCTAAGATGCACAAATTCTGTAACATTCTTCTCATTGAAAGGTGTGGGTTTTGTCATGTACCCTTGAATCTGAGCTGTCAGATGACTGTTTGGACCAATCAAGCATACAGAAAATAATGCTATACCCTTTCCCCTTTCAGTATGAGAATACTTGCTCTGTTCATCCCTCAGTGCCTTCTCCCATCTCTCTAAGATTTTCCCCTCTTTGGGCAAGAAATCTTAGCAATCGGGGAACTTGTCAATCCCACCTTCACCACGAATCACATTAGGATAAAATCTGCAGCCAAAAATGGGAAGGCAAATGTCAAGTAAGAGAGCTGGCCTGATAGCTCAGCAGGCTAAAGTGCCTGCTTAGGCAGAGCGCAGTGATTGAGAATGGACGTGGTAGACCTTGCCCTAAAAATACAGAAAAAAGAAAAGTCAAGTAAGAAGTATAACTCTGCTGAGACACTCATGTAGGGAGGAAACCCAAACTGATCAGAGAAGGAAATCCAAGGCAGAATGCTGGTCCAGCATCATCTATGTCAGCCAACACAACTCAGGTGCGGGCACAGACATGAAAGCATCATTTTGCATATTGTTATGGCTTGTGTCTAGTTGTCCACCCAAAACTTCATGCAATCCTGGGGCGGTGGGGTGTTCAGAGATGGCTTGATCTAGAGTGTGTGATGCTGGGATTGACCTATAGTGCAATGGTGCTAGTATTAAGGGTACTGCAATTAAGGGTGCAAGTGCTACCAACCTTTAGGGCCAGGAGCCTAGATACAATATAAGGGACAGAAAGAGAGATGATGTTCCCTTTGATGTGACACGTAGCTATGTTGGAAAATATTCTTTTGTGAGCATATTCTTTTGTGTAAGCTTTTCTGATTTAGCTTGCAGAGGATGCAAAATATTTTTGATATCTATATTTAGAAACCCAGGGGTTTTGTATTCTACAAATCACACCAAGGCACAACTGATTGTAAGCACTTGTGTTTAAAATTAGTTTCCAAGAATAAAAACCTTCAGAGGTTTCCATATTGTATTCCACTGGAGTATCATTAAGGGAAGCAATTACTTATCAGGATATACTCAAAACAACTTTATTGCATTTGGAGGAAGTAATGAGAGGTGTCTGTCTGAATCACTAGGCAGGGGCCCTGTAGATCACTTAGCACAGTTCCTAGCCTCAGATCCATGGTCAGTGTATGGAAGAGGAACTCATACGAATGACCATTCACCTGTGCTAGGAGTCTGTACACATCACGTCATTATGCTTCCTGATGACCTCTGAACTAGCGATGATTATCTTCATTTACAAATGAGAAACCTGGGACTTTGAAGCTGAGCAGCATTCCAGAAGTGCTTTGGCAGGTAGCAGTATTCAGATAGCAGCTCGGATGCCAAAAGGCAGATCTGTGTTTCCAATACATGAAACTTTTTTCCTTTCTTTTTGCTCTTTGTCACCCCTTCTCTGCCAAGTTCCTCTCATAGATATCAGGAGTCTTTGTAAACTAAACAAAAAAAAGGGATACAAATGAAGGACCATTTTGTATTTGTATATACAAAATAGGATAGATATCCAGCTACTTTCTCTTAATTCAATGAGAAGAAGATCTGTACTAATAGTGTTTGGACAGGACATCATGTCTACATCTTGCACTATGAATAACCACTATGCAGACAACAGTATACAATGTATTAATTATTGAAAATGTCCTAGTAATCAGTTTTGAAACTATCTCATTGCTGTTTGTTTCTCAACAACATTAATTTAAAAAAAAAAAAAGAGTCTTTATAAACACCAGACAAGGACAAATGTATGTCAGCAAGCTATTCCCATTTCATGGATCAGTTCATAGTGGGGAAAAGTGGTTTCTCACTAGGGTGGATCTCTGAGGATCGTTTACTGAGGAAACAGAAGTGTTCATGTGCGGACAACGGCCACACCCAATCCATCCCCAAGGGCCAAGGCTGCCGGCAAGGGACAAGCCAACTGCTCTGAGCGACGGAGACACACGACAGGAAAATTGTCTGGCTTCCGGTTTGAATTATAAATGCTTCTAAGATACAGAAATCAGGTGCAGGTACCCACTTATTTATTGTCTAATGCTACAGCTGCTAAATAAAAATAAATAAAGCAAATTATCTTTATTTTTCAGAGTACAACAGAGGCCTACAGCAATTAAAGGAGTTCACTGGAAGTTTTCTTTACATTGTACCCCAGAACATCAGTTGCCTCTCTCTTCTATTCCTTTCTATTTGTTCATATTCCTATGACTCTGCACCTCTTTATAC
Organism: Octodon degus; assembly: GCF_000260255.1. NCBI lineage: Eukaryota > Metazoa > Chordata > Mammalia > Rodentia > Octodontidae > Octodon > Octodon degus. The sequence goes on along the minus strand of NW_004524582.1, from coordinate 13,151,462 downwards.
CTAATGTTTTATGGTTTGCACACCCATTTTCTCAACCACTTTCTGCCCCTATTAAGGGCTCATCTCCTCCCCCTCTCCCAGCTCATCCTCCTGGTTCTCTGCTTGACTTCAAGAGCACATATCAGAAGAGAGAGCTCCTGCCTCCCTATGGGCAAGTGCTTTGGGCTTCATAGTCGTCGCTGCTTTTCAGCATGAATTTTTACTTCCAGTAGCACTTTCTTGCAGCACCTAATGATGCCATTCCTTGTGGGGTGCTGGTTCATGCCTATGACACACCATGATGTCCTCATGGCCCTTCCTCTTCCTCTCCCCCATCTTCTGGGCCCCTTCCCTCATCACTCTGGATATACTGTCCCACCAGGCTCCCCTCCTGCACTCTGAGCTAGGATATTTTTTTCCCAAAATAGAGCCCAGGTTGCAACTTTGTCCAACAATAAATACATTAGGGAAACTAAATTCTTTCATGTTTACTTTCTTGGTTCTACATGGAATAACTATGTATGGAAATACAGAAAAATAACAAGAAATCATCCCTTTCTAAGACAATATAGAAGCCATCACTGTCAAATCTGCATCTATTTTTCTTGCAATTTCACAAACACCATAAATGGCCATGTACAACTGATTTTTACACACATGCGCTGTCATTATTGTAGTTCTCACCAGCATCAGTTTTTGTGGCTGCATCTTGTTCCATTGTGTGATCATACCAAAAGACACTGACCCTTACTTCTTCCAGTAGACAGTTGGCCCTTTCTTCAAATTTCCTGCTATTACATAATGCTACATAAACAACTTTGTGCAAAAAGTGCTGTCAATTTTCCATCATTTCCTAAGGAAATGACTCTAAAGGAAAAATTGTTAGAACAAAGGTGATAAACATTGTTAAGTTTCTTTCTACTATTAAATATATTTGTGTCCTCTCCAAATCCCTTATCAAGAAATGACTCTTTTTAAAAGTTTTGTAAAGAAGCTCTACAGACCAAATAACCACCTGCATTGCTTTTTATGAAACAGGTCCTTCTTTCTCCTGGATTTCACCACCACCACCTCGGCTACCATTCACAGGGGCATTCGCTTGTGCCTGCTACGTTTCATCCTTCTTTCTTACAAGACAAAGTGAACTGACCCATTCTCTTACCTGCCCACTCCACCAGGGACTGATAGGCTATGGAGCAGGTATTTCTCAGGCTTTTGCTGGGTTCTGAGGTCACAGAGCTGAGTAGAATAGCATCCCCAACCCGTGGCTTGGTGGGGTGGATGAACAGTGAGCCACGCCAGCAGGAGGCAAGAGCTCCACAGAGGTGACTGGAGTGTATCAGAGGCTCCTCCCAGGGCATCTACAGAGGATGCGGGGCCACAAAGACTTCCAGTGGGTGATGCCTGGCCATCCCCAACGGCACGACCGTGTTCTCAATTGCCTGCACCCTTGTCCCATCATCACAAGCGGTGCCTTATCATCTTCAGAAGCCCTCCACTGACAAAGCATGATTGCTCTTTCTCAAATAAGAATGCTGAGGTTTAGGAGAAGTGGATACCGTGTCCAAACCACACAGCTCACAAAGGGACCTAAACTCAAAGGTGCACACAAAGCTGGTACAGGATCCCTCAGGAAGGAAGCAAAGCTCCACTCAATTTGAGAGAGCCACCTCCCCGCTTCCACTGCTTCCTCCCACACAGCCCCCTCGCGGTGTCCTGCAGGGAGTGGCACCCCCCTTCCCCTCCTATCACCCTGGAGCTCTCTTCTTAAGCTTGGTGCACCTGCCACTCCTCACCTTGCCTCGCCTTGCCATTTATTCTAACTGCCAGAAAATTGATAGAATTATAAAAGAGTCGTGACGACTGTCTGGGCCCCAACTTCTTTGTCTCTGAAGCAAGGAGATCAAAAATGATGATTTGTGAGCCCTTTTGTGATTGTCCTGCTGTAAAATCCTGCGAGCCAGTGAACCACACAGAAAGCATTTAGAGTTGCTATTAGAATACAAAAGCAAAGGTTTGGTTCAAATTGAAAACACAGACACTTGTGGCCTCTTCCAGTGAAGAAGAAAGGAAAAGAAGTATTTTAATGATGTTTTTTAATCATTTCCTTGGAGCACACAATGAGAATATATTTGCTGCAGAATGAAAAAGAACACAACATCAATTCAGCACACAAAACTACTCCAAAAACCTAAGGATCTGTTCTCTCATTTTTCATTAATTCCAGGCTGATGACTTTCAACATTAGGCCTTGGCGTTCTCATCCAACTCATGTTTCCTAGAAGTGCACAAACAAATCAAAATTTCTTTGGTGTTGCCAACAAATCTTCCAAATAGAGAATACCAACCTCTATTTCAAGTCTTTTTTTGCTGCTTCAATTCCAATCCAACTATACTTTCTCTGTCACAAGTTTCTACATATCTGCTGGATGTAGTGGTGCATGCCTGTAATCCCAACACTTGGGAGGCTAAGGTAGGAGGATTGCCACAAATTGAAGGACAGTCTGACCTACAGGGTGAGACCCTATCCAAAAAACAAAAAGAAGGTAAGAAGGAAGGGAGGGAGGGAGGGAGGGAGAGGAGAGGAGAGGAGAGGAGAGGAGAGGAGAGGAGAGGAGAGGAGAGGAGAGGAGAGGAAAGAAGGAAAGGAAAGGAAAGGAAAGGAAAGGAAAGGAAAGGAAAGGAAAGTTCTGCTTATTGTCACTATTAGTTTCATCATAAAATTACAGAGAACAACGACGCATCTTACAATGTGTTAGCAAAAAAGATGCTCTCCAGCACAGCTTACTGACCACAGAACAAATGTAAAGAAATGAGTGACTTAAATCCAAACACTCTGCTTGGCCCTCCTCCTCTTATCCACAAGAACCTTCGATGTTTCCTTGTGTGGCCTAATCTTTTCTTTTTGCTTTTCTTATTGTAGCAAAACGACCCTAAAATTTAACATTTTAACCATTTTTCAGAGTACAGCTCAGCTGCATTAAGGCTGTTCAGGTTGTTGTGCAACCATCACTACCACTGGGTAGCACTGTCAAAATGCCCCCCCTTCCTCTCCTCCCAGCCCCGGGGACCTCCACTGTACTTTCTGACTCCATGAATCCAGGTCTCCTACGAGAGCACCCATACTGTACCAGTCCTCTTGTGCCCAGCTTATTTCATTTAGCCTGTCTCCCAAGCTCATCCATGTTATGTCATTCCTTTCTAAGGGTGACTAACGTCCTATGGCATTCACTCCAATACATTTTATATGATGTTGCAAGCTTTCCATAATTTTGCATGAGTTATTTTTTCTTCTCCTAAGTGGGAACTTATTCTCCTAAACAGGAACTTATTTCCCATCACATAGGTCTACCTGTGCTAGAGCAAAGGAGATCAGTGTGGAGTTTATCACGTTTCCCCCTACAGATTTCATCCTTTCTGTCTTGGCATACATTGGTCCCCTAACTCACACACCCTCTACCCTGCCTTCTCTAATCTAAAGCCTGCCTGTCCCTTGAGCTCCTCCAAGTCCCTCCTTCACCATGAAGATGCGCCCTGAGCACCCTCCACTTGGTTCAATTAGCGCAGACACACAAAGCTTTGGCCATTGCAAATGAGAACTCTAAGCAGCTGCCGTCCTTCCAACAAGACAGTTCAGGATACAGTCTCGATTCTTTGGCAATCCCTTCTTTGGTTTTTCAAAAGTTGAATTGTTTTTATTTATACTCAGGGAAAAATACGGCCAATAAATATTGAATGGATATTTTTATATACAATAAAATACTACATGCATAATCTAATTTTTAAATTATAGTCATGATTAGCCTTTGGGAACACCAAGCTCTTTCTAATGTGACCATTTTGAACTACAAAGAGATAGCTCTTGGTTCAAAGAGCAATACAAATATTCATCACTTTCTGATTTTCCTCCCCAGTTATAAATAAAAATACATATTAAATGACATAAATAACAAAAGCAAAGAAGGTACAATTTCATCTGTCATTTAAACTGCTCTCTGAAAATTCTGATTGGATGTTTCTCTTTAAGATTTGAAATGGCTTAAACTTGAGAATTGGACAGTGAGGAGAGGGTAACGAGAAAAGCTGGGAAACATGACAGGGGCAAAATCACACATTTATATGCACAAGATGGGCAAGGCTACGATTCTGAGAAACATCAGCAGGTTTTTGAAACTAGCAGTTAATTGGTAGGATTCTCACCCTGACTAACTATACATGCTGATATCTGTGAACCAAGCAACTACACCGAAGATAGCAATGTGTAATAGAAGGGTCATGCTTGGAATACCTGTCATTGTGGTCTTCTAAATATATACTTCTCGTCATGACATACCAATTATTACCATACTGTCTCTCAAGTAAAAGTTCTTTTTTTAAAATGGGTAATAAATGAAAAAAGGACACAAGAAAAAAAAATGTCAAGACTGTCCTGCTACAATGCTGTATATGGTTAGATTTCTAAATTTCTGTGTAAAATAATGTAATTGCTTATTCATATTCTTTACATATTTGTCATGTTTTAAATTTTTATCTCCATATTCTGTAGGGACTTAATGTTTAATATATCAATACTTGATGGAAAATACCTGTTCCATTTTATGCCTAAGATGTTTGATATTCAGACAGATAGTGAAGTGAAACATAACTGCATATGTTGTAGAGTAATAATAAGCTTCTCTTCTGGAGGATTAACAACCTAAGTTTGCAGACCAAAAATTAGAGAAATAGAAGGGCTGCAAGGACAGTCAACAATTTGACCCTCACCTTTTAAGGTCAGTAAAGACGTAGAAAATAGGAGAATCTATACTGTAACATCATGTAACTCAGTTGTGTCCCAAATTTTCTGATCAAGGAGATTATGGGGCCAAAGAGGAAAGTGATCAATGATGTAGAGTGTGCTTAAGGAGAGTCACATGGAGAGAAAACATTCTCTCAGGCTCTCACAGAGAGCAAATTGGTAAAGCAATGGCCGTGACTCATCCACATGGCTGACACTGACAAAGGACCTACAATCTGAGGTACAGGATTATAGGATAAATCCTGAGGGTACTTGACTGACCTTATCAGATACAAAAGTTACATTTCTTGTTATATAGGTCTTGCTTTATCTTGGTCTTAACCATCCATCAGAAAAGTATAAAAATGAGGTATATAAAGTAAAGCCATATTAATATGCTGAGCTGTGAAAGGCTCAAGTCAACAACTTCTGTGGATAACCCACTACTTTTGTGGACTGCTGGACTGTGTTGGATTGTTTTGCTGAATTCATGCACCTATACTGTTTAGATGCCAATGGAATACCCATCTCTGACAGGACTAAACAGAAAAAGGGGATACAAAGGAAGGATCATTTTGTATCTGTATATACAGAATAGTTAGGATAGATATACAGCTACTTTTGTTTAATTCAATGAGAAGAAAGATTTGTACTAATAGTGTTTGGACAGGATATCTTGTCTGCATCATGTACTATGGATAACCACTAAGAAGATAACAATGAACAATGTATTAATTATTGTAACTGTCCTATTAGTCAGTTTTGAAACTGTCTCATTGCTATTTGTTTCTCAATAAAAAAAATAAAATTGAAAGAGAGTTTTTCAGGGTAAAAAAAAAATTGCAATGGCTTAGATCCTCTCTATCCTTTTGTGGTTAAGTCAGTAATAACAGCATTAAAATCTTAAGAACTGTATAGTACTATATTTAATTATCTTCTCCCATAATTACACTGATTAAGCACAGCATAAGAGACCATAAAGATAGATAAAACATTATGGCTACAAAACTTTTTTTAATGTCCATAAAATGACTATTAAGCCGTAGGTGACTAAATTAATATCATCCATACAATTTTATGGGGTTTCCATCCACATCCAACAGTATCATTTGCTGTGATGGCAAATTATTTTTTTCATCACAGTATTGGAACTTGAACACCTTTCCAAACGATGGTGATGCAGTGGGCTAAGTTAATCAACTCAGCCAAAGAGGACAGCTTCTGCTTGTGCCATGCTCCAAGCTATGATTAGTGAGAATCACCAGCATGTAGGGACCTCCTTACCTCCTGCCCACTGATGCCAACTGTCTAGGAAAACTCACTGGTAGCATCGGTTTAGTGCATTCATCATTTCTTCCTTTTCTTCTAAAGGCAATCTCCTGAGATTTGGATTAAACTGATGACACAGGTGATCAAGGGAGAGAGTTACATTCTCCAACTAAAGAATGTGCCTTGACAACCCCCAAAGATGTTCGTTTTGAGTGACCTGTGCTATTACAAAGACTAATGAACATGCCAAAATCCCAGAGGAAAAAAATCACTCTAAAAGCTAATCCAGTAGGGAGGAAAAGAAAACGATTTGAAAGCTTTTCAAAGATAAAGAATAGCTCCACAGGATCATACTTTAAGCAATTAAAAAACTATATACAGATAGATATAAAATCAGCTAGCAGAACCAAAATAAACCTTCCAATCTACATGCATTATCACCACTGAAAATCTGCCCAATTTTTCCATCGGTACTTACAAATAAAAACACATTTAAGTACTAGGTTAATTCTTTTATTCGATTGGCATATATTCATTTGAAGAACCTATCAAGAATCAGTTAAGTCCTAGATATGGGAGATAAAACAATATAATTTATAGGCGGTAACTTCATGGACCTTACAGTCCAATAGATGAAGCAGTAAACAAATAATGACATGAATAACCTGTGATGAGTCTTTTGAAATAAAAGTTAACCATACTTTGAGAAAGGATAATGGTGGAATTTAATGTAAATTGGGATTGGGAGCAGAGGTCAGCAGGACTTGATTGAAGAAATGAATACAGAAGAAATTGGTGTAAAGAAGTCTTCAGAGAGAAAAATTCTAGGCAAAAAGACATGATTAAAGGCCATGAGGTGGGAAAGATCTTAAGAGTGAGACACAGCTACATCTGTGCTCATGGAATCAGGAACCAGATCTGTGGTGTTCTCCAGCCACATGCAATAGTGTCTTGATTATAAAAAAAAGCTCTCCATCTTCTCAGTGGTTGTTGGGTGAGTCAGTGCACGAGGCCAGGTGGAATTTAGTGAGCATGAAGAGGGGACAGTCAGGAGGAGGCTATTCACATGGGTGAAAGCCTGACCCTGAAGACCTTCGCTGCCTTTTGGAAGATGTTTTCATCATCTCATGGCAATATCAGCAACTGCACGCCCACCTTGGCTTCTTCTCTCAGTGCTGAAACTCTCAGGCTTCCCTCATCTTGCATCTTCACTGTAAGATTTTTCAATGGCCAAAGCTGTTTCTTACTCATCTTGCTTGTCCCTTTGTGCTCCACAGGCATAAAATAAAAGGCACTTGATGAGATCTTATTGACTGAATTTCCATTTAATGAGTCTTTAGTATGGGCCAAGGAGTGTTCTAAACACTCTGCATACATTGGTTCAGTCACCTTTGAAAAATATCTACAAGAAACATATGTATATAAATGTGTGATTGTGTTTGTCTATCTGGGTGTGTGTGTGTGTGTGTGTGTGTGTGTGTGTGTGTGATTAAATTTGTATCTCCAACTACAGATGATAAACTTGAAGTTTATAGAGGTGAAGGAACTTGGCCAAAATTACTTGCTGACAATTTCATCTTTTATGCCCAGAATGTGTTCTTTTACCTCTTACACTATCCTGCTTCTCCCCACTAACATGTAAAGCTAAGGATGTTATTGACCTTTTTTTCAGAGATACGTTTGTATCACAGCTACCACATGATAAACTGTATGATGATGTCATTCTTATACTATAGTACCGAGACTAAAAGTTGTGATGCACATGTATTTCCTCCCTAAGGTTATATTAAAATCCAAGGGATTAGGGCCAGCCAAATAGCTCAGCAGATAAAAGCACCTGCAAGCAGGCGTAGGGGCCAGGGGTTCGACCTCTGAGCCTGCCATACTGGACTCACCCTTGGGGCACCCTGAGTGGCAATTGAGACTGGGCATAGTGACACACAATTGTAACCCCAGCTCTTGGGAGGCTGTAAAGAGACAGATCACTATGAGTTCAATCTAGTAGTGAGACCCTGAACACCCTGTAGACTCTTCCATAAAAAAAATACAAAACTAAAATTCCAAGGGATTAGGGGCCGGGGAGATGGCTCAGTGGAATAAGTGCTTCCCTGGCAAGCACAAGGGTATGAGTTCAAGCCCCAGTTCTGCCAAAAAAAAAAAAAAAATTCCAAGGGACTGTTGCTTAGAGAAAATCAATAAAATTAATGAAAACTGCTGTCTTTTATAAAACTGAACAAAAAAGGGGATACAAATGAAGGGCCATTTTATATCTGTATATACAAAATAGTTGGAATAGACATATAGCTACTTTCTCCTAATTCAATGAGAAGAAAGATTTGTACTAATAGTGTTTGGACAGGATATCATGTCTGCATCTTCCACTATGAATAACCACTACAAAGACAACAATATGCAATGTACTAATTATCGAAAATATCCTACTAATCGGTTTTGAAACTGTCTCATTGCTATTTGTTTCTCAATAAAATTAATTTTTTTTGAAAACTACTGTCTTTTAAACTGAATTTTGGAAGAACTGAAAAATTTTAGACTCTGACCCAACTTCTCCTTTGTATGCTATCTTGGGTATCCAATCCAGTTAGACCTACTAGGATTTACCACTTTGCCAGCAAAGAGAAGAGGGTACCTAAGTTCTTAAAGATGGTTTAGTGGTAGAGGCCTTTGTCATTTTCCCCTCAAGACTTCTTTCCCCAACATTGGTGGCCAAAAATTGTGCTGGAGATAAAGATGGTGACCACTGGCATCCACATTTTTTCATCTTCTCAATGAGCCTCAAATGAAGCTCTGAAGGCCAGGCGAGTTGTGGGGTTTGTTTGTAAGGGGGACAGTGGGAAACCAGAATAGAATGTTTCAAAATAGAAAAAGTTCTGGGGTGCGATGATATCTCAATGTGGTTTTAATTTGCATTTCACGAATGGCTAGTGATGTGAAGCATTTTTTTCATATATTTATTCGCTTCTTTAATTTCTTCCTCTGAGAAGTGTGTGTTCATCTCGGATGCCCATTTCTGGATTGGGTCTTTAAATTTTGGGGCCCTAGTGATTTTAGTTCTTTATAGATTCTAGAGAGCAGACCTTTGTCTGAGTACTTATTTGTCATGATTTTTTCCAAATTTTTGGGTTGCCTTTTCACTTTGTTGGTAATTTCTTTTGACATGAAAAAACTTCTCATTAAGAGCAGGTCCCAGTTGTTAATTCTTTCAACTGTTACCCGTGCGATTTGATTTCTGTCCATGAACTCTTTGCCTACCCCTATGTCTTCGAGAGTTCATTCTTCTTTCTCTTCCAGGAGATTTAGTGTCTCTGCTTTAATGTTTAGAACTTTAATCCATTTTAGTTGTATATGGTGAGATTTTTGGACTTATGTGCAAACATGAGAAGTATATAATTCTTTATCCTATTTTTAAAATATAATCTAACTTTTAAATGTTTTTTATCGTATTATGTAGGGACTTAAAGTTCAACATATCAATACTTGATGAAAAATAACCTGTTCCTTATTATACCTAAGATGTTTGAAATGCAGAGAGATAGTGAGATTAATAGCCTAAATTGTTTGATAATAACAATAAGCTTGTCTTCTGGATGGCTAACAACCTAAGTTTGCAGACGAAAATTAGAGAAAAAGGAGGGCTACAAGGAAAGCCAACATTTTGGCCCTTGCCTTCTAAGGTCAATTAAGACAGGACATATGAGAACTTGTACTGTAATGTCATGTACCTCGGTAGTGTCCCAAATTTTCTGATCAAGAAGATTATGGGGCCAAAGAGGAAAGTGATCGATGACATAGAGTGGGCCTAAGGAGAGTCACATGGGGAGAAGACACTCTCTCAGGCTTTCACAGAGAGCACATTGGCCAAGCAATGGCCGTGACTCATCCACATGGCTGCACTGACAAAGGTTCTACAATCTGAGGTACAAGATCTCAGGATAAATCCTGAGGGCATTTCACTGACCTTCTCAGACCAAAAAGCTACAATTCTTGTTGCATAGGTCCTGCTTTACCTTGGTCTTAACCATCCAGCAGAAAAGTATAAAAACGAAGTATAAGAAGTAAAGCCATGTTGTTATATTGAGCTGTGGGGGACTCAGGTCAATAATTTCTGACATTGCCAGTTAAACAGAAGACCCAATGCTATTATGGGCTACTGGACTCTTTTAGAATATTTTGCTGAGTTTACACACCTATAATATTCAAATAACGGAACTTAGAAAAAAAGGGGTATACAGATGAATGTCCATTTTGTATCTGTGTATTCAAAGTGGTTAGGATAGATATATAGTTACATTCTCTTAATGAATAGAATGATTTGTTCTATTGGTGTTTGTAAATAGGGTCTCAAGTCTACATCTTGTACAGCAATTAACCACTAAGAAGAATATATGCAGTGTGTTAGTTATCGAAACTGTACTACCGATTTGATTTGAAACTATCTCATTGCTATCTGTTTATCAATAAAATTTTGAAAAAAAAAAAAGAAAGAAAAAGTTACCACTGAAATACTCTGTAACCACTTCCTGATTCAAATCAAACCTGTATTCATAGGTGAATTAACCTATGCCTGCATCTCCCCACTAACATCTGTGTTGTGGCAATAACTTTAAGAGAAGAGATCACCACAGTGTGAATATTTGTGTCCATCCAAAAGTCATGGTAAATCTTGATCCCCACTGCAACAATACTAAGAGGTGAGATTTTCAGGAAGCAATTAGACCATGAGGACCTAAGTCTAAGCGGCACTCATGACTGAGACTAGTGCCATGTGTTAGGACTGGAGGGGACAAGTCTCTCCCGCCTTTCAGTCATAGCATTTGACCCTTTCTGAGCATATGACAACAGGGCACCCTCATGAAGCACAAAGAAGCCTCCTCAAACACCAAATCTACTGGCATCTTGATCTTAGACTTCCCAGTCTCCAGAACTATGGAAATTAAATTTATATTTCTTATGTATTCCACAGTCTGTGGGATTTTGTTATAACAACAGGCATGGCTCACAGTGACCCAGATGCATAAATATGGTCAGGGCCAAGGGAGAGATCTAATACATGTGTGTCAACTTTCCATTGCTGTGACAAAATACCTGAGCAAGCCAACCTAAAGATGAGAAGATTTGTGCTGCCTCGGGGTTTCAGAGGTTTCAGTTCAAGAGCAGCTGGCTCCTTTGGTTTTCGACCTATGCCAAGGCAGAAACCCATGGTGGAAAGTTGTGGCAGAAGAAACAACTATGTCATGGTCAGCAGGAAGCAGAGAATGAAGAAGGGGAAACCACAGAGGAAAGGGCTTCAAAACCTTGTTTCCAGGGACCTGCTTCATTAAATGAGGGCACACCTCCCTAATAAGTTTACTGGGTTGTGAACTGATCAATAGATTAATCTATAAATGAAGTTAGGACCTCCAAAATCTTATCACTTCCCAAGCCCCCAACTCCTAACCTGACTAATCTGGCAGCCAAGTGTCCATCAAATGAGCTTTGCGAAACACATCATGTCCAAACTCTAATAATACATGTGCTACTTTTTGGGAAAACAACTTGGTCGGTACATTCTGAACCAGCAAAACTGCCCTGTAGCTAGATCTGTTAACACAAAGAACAGGGGAAAGGGCACTCCAATTATAGCCAAATTTAGGTTAAGCCTAATTCAAGGATACGTACACTTTGGGTGTAAGGAAACGAAGAAAAACAGGTCCTGGGTATTTCGCCTTTATAAGTCACCAAACCCCTCGAGAACTGTGTGATCACAACTCACACTTACTGCAAGCGTACTGTGTGCTGGAAAGCATTCACATGCAGGAGGATTTGTAATCCTCATATTGGCCCTACAAGATAGGTCAGGCTATCTTTCTATTTTAGAGTAGAGGAGTCCGAAACTAAGCATGCAATTTGCCAGTCACAGAGCTAATACACTCAACTCGAAACCAGGAACTCTGGCATGAGGGTCTTTCTTACAAAGAATAACACAGCCACATGTTCCCCTTTGAAAAATCAAGGGTCAAATGGAGTCAGTGCTGGGACCCCTGAAGGCTCAGACTCTGAAATTTAGACTAGAAGCAAACAGGAGAAGAGGAAAAAAATCTCAAAAGCTGTGAGTGGAGGAATAATAAGTTGAAATTTGTTTAAGGTATTTTGACTACAGATGTTTTGCTTGAAGTGGAGCACTTATTTTTAAAAAGTTATATATACATTAAAGGATTCTATTTACCAAAAAAGTAGTTCATAAAAATAAGCTCATATAAAAAAATTCTAAAAATCCTTTCCCCTAAAAAGCTAACAATACAATGTAGGAAATATTTATTTGTATTTATAATTCTCTTAAGAGTTATGATTAGGAAAAAATAAAAGATGACATGGTACAGAAAATATATGACATCTTGATTCAGGGCATAGTGTACTCTGATACTATTTTCTAACCTAAAAAAAAAAAGTCACATTTCTAAAATATGGTCTTCTAAAAAAAATGGCCTCCTGTAGCAAAAAAAAAAAAAAAAAAAAAAGGAGAGAGAGAGAGAAAGAGAGGCTTTTATTTTTTGATTTCAGCAAGAATTTTAATTCTATCAGGTGTGGAAGTTTCTGTTGTAGAACTGTTACGATGTTCCTTGGGTTCTGGTGTCACAGCAAAAGATTCAAAGAAGGGTTAGACCCTGAATAGTGGAAATCAAGGAGGCCCTGTGGAGAGTGGTTTGGGGTCCATTCTGTTGTTATTCCAACTCTTGAGTAAAGCATGCTGGGACTGTAACTACACAGAGCCTCCAGGCAGTGGGAGGCAAAAGGCCCAGAGGATTGTGGGAAATGTGGAGAAGGAAGCTGACCCAGATACGGGAATGGGGGGGGGCACTTTGAGCCTGATGACAAGGTAAAAGCTGGATGAACAGCACAAAAGCATCACTCCAACAGAGAACACAGATATAGAAGGTGTTGGCCCCATCAGAAGCTAGATAAGAGTACAGCTGGGACAGGAATTGCCAATGTAAGTGGTCAGTTCTCTAGTAGTTGGCACGAAAGAATATTCTAGAAGTTTGGTCAAGCTCTAATAATAAGACTAGTAAAAACAATGAGTTAGGTAGTATTTGATATCCTATGATAATGGTGTCCGAGTACTGCCCAGGTAAGCCCTATATTGATTAGGGGTGGGACCTAGGTGACCACAGGCATCTTGGGTGACATGAACACATACACTCATTACAACCTGACCAAGTCCTGAGGATTTGATTCTAAGCTGCAGAAGACAGTGGAGCTGCTTCAGGCATCATTCCAAGCTAACCCATGAGCAAACATACACCACCAACCTCCGACCACCCACCTGTCCCAAATCCAAGCATGTGTTGAGTTTCTTCCCCACACGTGGAGCACAAGACCATCTGTTTACCAAAATGCTGTTCATCTTTTTGGGGGAAGGGAAACACTCTACACTGACCTACATCCCCAGTCTGCCTTATTTTTTATTTTGAGACAAGGTTGTGCTAAGTTGCCCAAGCTGTCTTCGAACTTGTGGTCATGCCTCCTATTGCCAGGAAGCTGGGATTACAGCTATGCACCACCTTGCCTGGATCCCATTCGTCTTTTTAATCAGCTCTCTCTCTCCCTCTAAACTAGATGCTCCTCAGAAGCAGGTAGCACTTTTTATGTCGCTTCTCTGCTCTCTTGGAACTTAATGCCATGGAGTGAATGCTTCAAATCCATCTATTAAACGAATCCCGTCTGCAGGTCTCTACCTAGACTCCAGCTGCATTCAAAGAAGCCTGTCTCCCATGGCACTGGGGCTGGGGTTTGTGAACTGAGAGCCAATATTCTCTCTGGGTGACATGTAGAACTATTGAATGGCTGGCAGAGGGCCTTGGGATTTCAGGGGCATGTTGCACACATCAAATCCAAATGGCACTGCCAGTAATCGAACCCAAATCTGGCTTAATGCAGTGGGATCTGCAAAGCCAGTCCCAAGTGACACTTCGAAGTAATCCATCACTTTTTTTTCAAATCCTCTTTCATCTTAAATACCAAGCTGATTCCTTTGCTAACAAACTTGGTATTTATTCTACAAGCCACAGAGCACTGCTCATTGGTAATCAGGGAAGCCAGGCAAAAAGGGGTCCATTGTCCCTTAGGTGGAGACAAAGATGAGCCATTTTGTTAGGGTCCTGTCATACCCCTGGGGCTTGGGGGCAACCAAGCACAGATGTCCTCCATCTTCATCAAATTTTTTGTTCATAGTGCTAGGATTGAATCTAGGATCTCCCACAAATTAGGGAAGCTCTCTATCACCAAACTATACTCCCAGTTCACCATTAATCTTCTAAAGACCGGAGGAACATTAAAGAGAGATTGGCACGTTATACTTATTTGATTTTCTATAGCAGAAGAATTGGCCACTAAATCCTGATGTCCCTACTCCTAAGATTTCCTTGGAAGGAAGCAAAAATACAACATGAAACAAAGAACACATCCTCTAGAAATTCAGGATGTCACTGTCACTACTTCTTTAAGATCAGGAAAGTCAGATAACTTTTCAGAATGAGTTTTCTACCTGTGAAATAAAATATTCACCTCCTGGATTAGTATGATCAGTAAGAAAAACAATAACTATCCAACCCAGAGCCAGGAACATAGGGATGTGCCATGAAAATTCACCCATTTCTTCTTGGTTCTCCATCACTCTATCTGCTAGCATTCTAGCAACACAGGACCACTATGGGAAGTCTTTGAAAGACATCAGAGCCAGCCCTTTTCCTTTTGTTGAAAAGTGACAGCATTTCCTGACAACGGGCCCCCACATGGGACTCAGAAGCCATTTCATCACTAGGAAATATCTAGATCAGCGAAATAACCATGTATTGGTTCTCTTTTGCTGCTGCAACAATTGGCTACAAATCTTGTGGATTAAACACAAATGCATTATCTTACAGTTGTGTGAGTCAGAAATCTGACAAGATCTCACTGGGTTGGAAAGTTAGGTTCTTTCTGAGGTTCTGGGAGAGAATCACTTCTTTACTCATTCAATTTATCGATGAAAGCCAATTCCTTGTACAGAGGCTTCTACAGTGGTGGGCACAGGGTCCTTCTTGCTCTTTTTTTTTTCCTGTCTCTCCTGATCTCCTGATTCATATTCTCTCTCTCTCTCTCTCTCTCTCTCTCTCTCTCTCTCTCTCTCTCTCTCTCCCCATATTCAAGAAATGTTCTCTGATTTAAGAATTCATATGATTACATGCCAATTGCTGCTATGCTGTCTCTTGGGTAGATGGTTGTTGAAAAAGAAGGGGGTGGTGAATGAAAGCAAGAGACAGGAAAAGAAATATTATGGGACTGTCCTGCTTCAAGTTTGTATATGGTGAGATTTTTGGACTTATGTGTAAACATAGGAAGTATATAATTCTTTATGCCTATTTGTAAAATATATTTTAATTTTTAAATGTTTTTTATCATATTCTGCAGGGACTTAAAGTTCAACATATCAATACTCGATGAAAAATACCTGTTCCAGGTTATGCCTAAGATGTTTGATATTCAGACAGATAGTGAGGTTAAGCTTAACAACCAAAGTTGTATGGTAATAACAATAAGCTTGTCTTCTGGAGGGTTAACAACCTAAGTTTGCAGACCAAATTAGAGAAAAAGGAGAGCTGCAAGGAAAGTCAATATTTTGGCCCTAGCCTTCCAAGGTCAATTAAGACACAGGACATATGAGAACTTGTACTGTTACATCATGTAACTCGGTAGTGTCCCAAATTTTCTGATCAAGGAGATTATGGGGCCAAAGAGAAAAGTGACTGAAGATGTGGACTGTGCCTAAGGAGAGTCACATGGAGAGAATATATTCTCTCAGTCTGTCACAGAGAGCACATTGGCCAAGCAATGGCCGTGACTCATCCACATGGCTGACACTGACAAAGGTTCTACAATCTGTTGTACAGGATCTCAGGATAAATCCTGAGGGGATTTCACTGACCTTATCAGACTCAAAAGCTACAACTCTTGTTGCATAGGTCCTGCTTCACCTTGGTCTTAGCCATCCAGCAGAAAAGTATAAAAATGAAGTATAAGAATTAAGGACATGTTGTTATGTTGAGCTGTAGGGGACTCAGGTCAACAA
>NW_004524582.1:13096370-13135232 GCF_000260255.1 Octodon degus | reverse complement strand
CGTGACTCATCCACATGGCTGACACTGACAAAGCTTCTACAATCTGAGGTACAGGATCTCAGGATAAATCCTGAGGAGATTTCACTGACCTTATCAGACCCAAAAGCTACAACTCTTGTTGCATATGTCCTGCTTTACCTTGGTCTTAACCATCCAGCAGAAAAGTATAAAAACGAAGTATAAGAAGTAAAGCCATGGTGTTATGTTGAGCTCTAGGGAACTCAGGTCAACAATTTCTGACATTGCCAGTCAAGCAGAAGACCCAATACTATTATGGGCTACTGGACTCTTTTAGAATATTTTGCTGAGTTTACACACCTATAATATTCAAAGAACTGAACTTAACCATAAAAAGGGGATACAGATAAATGTGCATTTTGTATCTGTGTATTCAAAGTGGATAGGATAGATATATAGTTACATTCTCTTAACGAATAGAGGGATTTGTTCTAATGGTGTTTGTAAATAGGATATCCGCATCTTGTACAGCAATTAACCACTAGGAAGAATGTATACAATGTGTTAATTATTGAAACTGTCCTACCAAAAAAAAAAGAATTAATTATCTGGAACAACAGCAATTTATTGTGGAAATTTGACACATAAACATGTTTGTTCTTGAGTATGGGTATAAGTTGTGCGTGGTCTTTAAGTATGATGATCTGTGTATATGTAGTACTTTGGTTTTTATAGCATATTTCCTGCTTACCAGAGTTTGTAAAACAAGGAAATGTTAGGTCTGATTCAAAAGAATAGGAGCAAATAAATTTCATGCTTTTTACAGTAAAAAAAAATTCATATGATTACACTGAGCTCTCTTAGATAATCCAAGATAATCTTCCCATCTCAAGGTCTGTAACCTTAATCACAACTGCGAAGTCTCTGCCATGGCAGGTGATATTCACAGGCTCTGGGAGCAGGGCAGAGACAGAGTAAACAATAGGAGGTGGACTATTCTGCCTCCCACACAAGAATATGTATTGAACATTAGTTCATCAATAATGCTGGGACCTGGACATGGGAAATTATTTTTGGACTAGTCTCACCTTTAAGTTTTCCTTTATGGCCTGAAATTAAACTGCCCAAGACAATGCTAAAAACAATGACATATATGTCCCGTGTAATTGAAAGCCACCGGTTTGACTTAGCTTGAACTTTGAAAATTAAACCTGTGCTTTGGTAAATTCAACTTTTAAGCCAAAATGGGAAATGTGTGCAGCAATCTGGCCCTAGGACAGGAAAGCCAGGGGATGTTTTCAGAGCCTGGGGTCTGCCTCCTTCAGAAAGCTGAAGCATCTCCCCAGAGCTGTGTTTCTCCCACCCTCCTCTCTACTCCCATTTTACAAACAGAAACAACTCACTCTTACAATTCATGACTGATAGAGTAGGAAACAGGAGCCAAACAGATTTTAAAAGCCTTGTCCATCATCCTTTCTATAGCTTATGAAGCATGGCCAAGTATCCACCTTATTAGTCAGGGGACATGCTAAGCAACTTTCAACCATGCTAAGCAGCACTAGTGCCAAGAAAAAACGGCAAGAAGGGCTGCAAAGAGAATTCAAAACAGACACAATAAACGCCATGCCTTCTATTGCTGCAAAGAGGAGCTGCGGTTCACATCTCCTATTGCAAGCTGCCTCTTCAATCTGTGCCCTCTTCCCTTCTCTAAATTGGATTTATAATCTCCAGCCCCTTCTCTGGAATCCCAGGTGTGGGTCAGTGACTGTCATTGTAAAAAACAAGAAAAAAGGAAAGCTAACAACTTTCTGATGCTTTTTAGCCCCCACAGCACAATGGTACCCTTTGTGTTTTGAGTTTTTTGTTTGCATTTCAACAAATGTCCAAGTGAAATTATGTGAATTTATCTACATGTGGCTGGAAGAGACACACACTAGTCATCAATCAGCAAAAGAGCAGGACACAAAGGAGCAATGTTCCCACCATGGAAGAAACCTGTTTACTTCCTAGCCATCAGTCGAAACAGGCAGACTGAAACCAACCAGCTGAACTTCCCATAGTCCTCTGTGCTATCACTACACAAGATAATGAGTTTCCCTAGTGTCTGTGAATTCTGGGTAGGAAGGGGCAAGGATTCTCTCTCAGTCAATATTTTCATAAAAAGTCACTTCACGGGAAGGCCCAGGGTCTGACCTAAGCTAATAAATGATTATCCTTCCTACTAAAATCAGGACCCTAATTAACTTGCTAATTGTTGGTCTCTGTTCATGGACATTAACCTGAGTTCTCCCACTACATACACTTGTAAGTAAATTACAGGCTCCAGACCCAAGATGAACCTTCTGTCCAAGTGGATAAATGGCCTCAACATGTCGGCCACACATAATTCTTTCAAGCGACCAAGGGTAGAAGGTTGCATTATGGGCAGCTCTCCAAGCAAATTAAATGGATGTGAATGCTCTCTAATAATTTATTTCTTGAGCAGAGACTATGGGTGCTGGAACACACGGTCTCCTTGCTCTCAGCATTCTCTTCTTTCACTGTCACAGCTAACTTTGTGGACTGAGAACAGGCTAAGTAGGAGATAGACTTGTTCGTTCTTTCCCTTACCCTTCACACAGAGCTTTGAGATATGCATTATTATTATTATGTGTTATTGCCATGTTTAAAGGAGGAGATCGCTGCTAGAGCATTTAATGACTTGCCTTGCAAGTGTCACTCACATGCACCCACCCCACTCCACCCTCGTGGGTTAAGTAGGCTGAGCTTCTCCCGCAAGTGGAGACCCTGTGCCTGGGGACTTGTTGCAGAGAGTCAGTGCATGGGATAATATGGAGGCAGATGGACACCGTCCTCCAGCAGCCCCAGCAGCAGGGGTTTTGGGTGTGCGCAGTCAAACCCTGCTCATGGACACACCTGCTTATGGCTTACTTACCCTTTCCTGGGAGCATCCAAATAAATTTGTACCCGAGTAAACAATTCCACTCAAGCTTAAGACTCGGGGTCACATTCTAGGAAAATCAAGGTGTGTAACCTACTCAATGTGCCCAAGGCCAGGTGATCAGCAAATAGCACAGCTGGAAGCAAGAACATCTGGCTGATGCTGAAAATGTATACTCTTACTCCCTAAACTATATCTCAGCTACCTGATGTACCTAGCAATCAGGTAATAAATTAGACTTCAATTTTCCCCTTTTTATTAACTGTTTTCAGCTCCTTCTGCTTCTAGCAGTTCTACTTGTTAAAGTAGCCCTGGCTGAGCTAAGGGGCAGGCCCCCTGACCTTATTTCTAATACAACATTTCATCTCCCAAATCCCTGACAAATAGCTTTAGGCCTAGCTCTCAGAGTGACTGAGTTCCTATTGGTAGAGATCTAACATTTCTGAGCGCCCATAATGTGCTTAATGACATGCCAGAATGTCATCAATATTATATCAAATAGGTGTTATCATGTCCATTTTACAGATGCAGAAACTGACAATGGGAAACTGTTCAAGGTCATGTTATGGCGTAACCAGAAATGAATAATGCTGCCGTGCCCTGTTGTTTCAAAATTTTTAAATAGTTAAGTTCTTTATTTTGGAAAGAATTATACAGATAAGGTATACGTGTGAGCCAGCGCACATCGGGCGGGCTCCTTGCAGGCCAGGAGCCCGTGTCCATGGGTGTCATCTCCCGACTGATGACAAGCATCTATTTATGGTTCCAGAAAGGCCATTGTGAGCTACAGCAAATATGCATAGGGAACCTCTCAATGTTGGTGTCATGTCAGGTCCTGCGAATATAATAATGGTTGTGGCCCTCCAGGAGCTCAGGGGCAGTGACAAAGAGATACACAATGTTACCCCCATCCAGATCCTCCTCTCTCCTCTACTCTCTAAACATGGGAACATCCCAGGTGTGGTCCCCTTCTCTGAATCATGCACACTCTGCAGAGATCCCACCTAGTCCTACAGCTGAGCATCGTCCCCCTGGGCACCATCTCACTGCCTCCATCTGTGGTGCCCCCACCCTGTCCCTATGCTGCCACCCCTTGAAAATAGACAACACCTTGCAATGAACTTGCTACAAGCGAATTCTTGATCCCCACTCTTGTGATCTGGACATTGTCCCCCGCAAAAAACAAGACACTCTCAAGTCCTCACCACCAGTGATTATGAATGTGACCTTCTTTGGAAAGAATATCTTTGCAGATATACTCAGGTTAAAATGAGGTTGTACTAGAATGAGGTGGCCCCTAAGCCTGTGACTGATGTCCTCAGGAGAAGAGGAAAAGTTGGGCATGGAGGGAGAAGACCACGTGACCACGAGAGCAAAGACTAGAGTAAGTCACCTACAGGCCAAGGAATATAAGCGTTCTGATCATTAGAAGCAGGAAGGAAAGATTCTTCCCTGGAGGTTTCAGAGAAAGTAGAACCTGCTAACAGCTGAATTTTGGACTAGACTCCTCCAGACTGTAAGACAATAAACTGCTGCCATTGTAAGCCATTGAAGTTCGTAGTCCTTTCTTAGCAGCCCTAGGAATCAACACATAGTCAAATTGTGTCCTTTCTGTGTAAGCAGAAGGCAAACCATCTTCCCACCCAGAAAGCCAATTCTTTGCTGCTTTTGCCCTTACAACTCGCATCCAAGCCACCAGATGTCACCTGCTTGATACTCAAGTGCATCGCGATGCTGCCGATGTCTCTCATCTTCGCCATATTTTCACCAGTCACTGTCACCTCCCCCTGGAACAAAAGCCTCCTCACTGGAGCACCTGAGCCCACTGTGGCCCACACTGCTCACTACGGTGGAACCGGTCTTTAAAAAACTTAAATCAGATTCTGTCACTCATTGCTCACCCTTCTTGTGGCTTCAGTGGAAATTCCGAACTCCACTCTGCAGCTCGCACATCATCTTCCACCTTGTGGTCCCGTCTAAGTTCCCATCCCCTGCACTCTCACCCACCCCTGTACCTTGGCCCTGGTCCCCTCCCAGCTACTGTCCCTCCCTGCCTACCTGTCAGAGCGCCTGTGGCTCTCACAGCCTGGACTGTGACCTGCATGTCTGTGAGAGTCCTGCCCTTCTCCCCAGAAAGCAAGCTCTGTAAAAACAGGGTCACCGCAGTTAAGCTGCCCTGTGTGCCAGGCCCTCAGAACAATGCAGGCTCATGGGAGACCTTCAGGAATTCTGCTGAGGTGATAAGATGCTGGCAGGGAGCAAATGCCCAGTAGTTGGGTTGACAGGGCAGAGCTTGAGTCTACTTTTGGCTCAATTCTTCTTTTCATCTCTAAAAGGAGAATGAGAGCAGCCATCCCATAGGATAATGCAAAGCTCATGCCCAGCATGACTTAAATATGCACGCACAGCTCTGTGCCTTACACATAGCGTAGGCATGGATGAGGGGTGTCTGGTGCAGTGTCCAGTTCCTGGTAGGAATTCAATAGGATGGTAGCTAGTGGGCACAGGAAAGGCTCCCCAGAGGAGGCAAACCTTGCATCAGCTCCTGGCCAGTGGGGACAAGGCAGCAGCAAAGAGATGAGGACTTCCCAAGGTGCTCATGCACCTGCTGGCAGTTGGTATTGCACAGAGTGATCTCAGGCAGGACCGAGAAGAAGGTGCAGCAGGAATCGAATGGTGCAGCAGGGGCCAGACTGAAAAGGCTTCCCAAGGAGAGATAGGCCCTGATCTGACTTGAATGGCAAGCATGAGAGATGTACAGAAGAAACACGTCAGGACCAGGGAGGACCACGAGACTGCCCTGCTCACCTCAGGAAGACCAGCTGCTCAGTTTCCATGGGAATATAGGACAGCAAAGCCTGAAACGGGACACCTCTCCCTCTCTCCATCTCTCCCTTGTTCCTTCTTTCTCTCTCCTTCTGAATTTGATGATCTGCTATTGGGATTGCTCCATTTTTGCTTAATTACCTTTAAAAACCCAAATCAAAAAAATCAGAGAAGAATCTAGTTCTGTTTCTAAATGTCAGCCATCCAGGTGAGGACTAGAGAAATTCCAAGTGAGGAACCCAACACAAAGAAAGCAGCAGCATTCTGGAATCATCCCACCCTGCCTTGTCTCCTTTCTACTCTTAAAGGTGAGACATTGTGATCTGCTGGAGACACCGTGTTCTGATACCCACAGAGGAAGGTGGCAGACACCAAGGGCAGAACTGAGCAGGATCCTTCCTTCAACCAGTCTCCACAGACCCAATCTATAGTTCGAATGAGCTCTTACATAGGGAATAAAGATAAAAGAGACAGCACAGGCTGTAGGAGGAGCAAGGGGTGAAGTGATTGCCTAACCTGAGGAAGGCCCTAGGTTCCATGCACAGCATCACAGAAAGAGAAAAGATACACAGACTTCAGCTCAACTCTGAGGGAGTATTTTTGGTCATAATAAAGTTTTAAGATAAAAGTTCTATACAAAACTTGGAGTTCCTCTAAAATAGTCTCCGTATTCCTGTCCCTCATCCCTGGAGAAATCAATCACACACTGCTCCACAAACTTGCCATTCTGGAAATTCACCTGCTACAACTAGGAATATCTGTCCCTCTTAAGAACATCACTTTCTCAGTTACTCTTCTCTCATTGCTGGGACAAAATACCTGGCATCCAAAATGAAGGTAGGAAAGGTTTATTTGGCTCACAGTTTGTGGAGGTTTCAGTCCATACTCAGCTGGCTTCAAGGCAGAGTGGCACATGGCAGAGGGCAGCAATTCTTGGAGGCAGAAAGCAGCAAAACAGCAAGAGCAAAAAGGGAGGAGCAGCAGCAGAGAGCAAAGCCCTCTCCCTTCCTTGTACTGCATCCAGGCTCTCCTCCCCAGCACAGGTGTAGCACTCACCCATAATCCCTGCATTGGATCATGAATTAATCACAGACTCTACAAGCAGCCCCATGACTGCATGAGGTCTTCCAGGGACATCTAGACACAATCCACAACAATCCCAAACACAGGTTCCAGATTTTTGTATCAATTCCAACATGGAGCCTATTCCCTGAGTTCTTCGGGCCATCAGTAAGCAGTTCCATGTGTGCATGAAGGAGTAAATGGGTTCATTTATTAAAAGATGAGAGATGTGCCCTTAGGGTTAGAAAAGAAAATAAATAGACAGGGAGTTTTACTTTGCTCTGTTTCATTTTGTTTTAAGAAAGGTGCAAAGGGAGATCAAATGATTAGAGTTCATTCTCCTCCACAAACTAAATTCCACAGCCACAAAATGGGTAATTATGCACTGCAGAGCCATAAAATGAAGAGAAGCACTCAGTGGCCAGCTCTCCCCACTTGCCAAAAAAAAAAAAAAAGAAGAAGAAGAAGAAGAAGAAGAAGAAGAAGAAGAAGAAGAAGAAGAAGAAGAAGAAGAAGAAGAAGAATGAGATCCTTGCTTCTAACTTTCTAAGAAATGTCTCAAAGTTCCTGCAAGTCTGCCCTCTCCACAGCCTCACCGGCCTCCAACAGCTGGCAGTTTCTTCCCACTGCGTGGGGTCCCAGCTAAGCACACCACTCTCAGAAACTCTTGGATTGTGTAGAACGATCAAGCACACAATAATCTTCCTTTAGTGAGGCACAAAAGGTGTTCGAGTACGTATAGCGCTCCTTCCAAAGGTGCAGTGAGCTGGGCATGGTGCTGCATGACTGCAGTTCCCTTTCTCTGGGAGGCTGAGGCAGGAGAATCACACATCTAAGCCCAGTTTTGACAAGCTAGCAGCTCAGGAAGACCCTATCTGCTAATTATAAAAAAGGCTGAGGATGAATCCCAGTATAAAGGCCCTGCATTCAATCCCCAGGACTACCAAAAAAAAAAAAGCAACAGAAGTGAACATTTCTCATGTGTGTTGAGAAGATACCATTACGAGGACCTTAGTCCATCAAACCCTCACCACCATTGGGAATTTCTCTCCAGAAAGCTCCAAGTGCGGACCCTACTGCACTTCCTTCGCTGCTATGGCTGTCTCCCAGACACAGAGCATGCTGTTCTTAAACACAAGAGTCTCTGCAGAAAACTATGTCCAGAGATTATTCCTTTCCGTGTTTTCCCCTGACAATGTGACCTTCAGTGAACAGCTGAAAAATTCCAACCTTGGTGGCATGCTCAGGCATCTCTAAACCTTGGATGCTTTCCGGTGACATAATGCACGTCGCCAAGGCAAACCTGAGTTGCTTTGGCCCCTGCCTTTTATTCAGAGACCAGACTCTCTCAGATGTTGAGACCCATGCTGTTGATTCAATATAAACCTTTGGGGCCAGCTAGAAGTAATTGTGTCACTAATTACTATTGAATTATAGTGGAAATCATATGGAAGCACTTCTAACACTCAGGCTAGGACGAGTCCATGTGATTAATGTTATTAACATAGCGTTCAGTTCAGTAATATACCATAATGATTCGGCTATTATATTAAAGTGTTACTAAATATTCACTTAGCTCCAAAAACCACAGTGGGTGTGAGGTTTCTTTGTCAAATTTGGAATTTAACAGCGCTCTTGGTCACATTTGAGCCTGGTATGGAGCCCCAACAAACTGAAACTGCCTCCTAAAGGAATGTTTACAGAGATACAGTAACGCCCACAGAAGGAATGTGTTTATCATGAACAATACAAATATTTACTTGATTATTTAATGATTGCCCAGCATGTCTGTCCTAAATGTAGCATTAGCTGACGTCAGGAACACACCATAGGTGCAAATAATTAATTCAAATTATGCTTTGCTTCCAGGGCATTCTCTTACAAAGGAGCAGAATTAATGTCGAGGTATATCCAGGAGCGGAGCTGGAGGCCCCCGCTCCAGGTGTGGCGTTACGAGCACTAGTTTTTCATAATTCATCCTCATTGTCATTCTGCTGCCAAGAGCTGATGGCATTTGAAATGCTCCTACAGCGTTCCTTATGTAATCAGTAGGGTGACTAACATAGCGATTAAAAACCTGACTTGGCTAAAGATTTTTCTGATGAGATTAAGTTTTAGATGCCCAAGATTCCCCAAATAAGTCCACCGTTTTAACAGCCACTGCAAATTAAATGACTTGCAAGTATCCACAGTGGAGGATGCAGGATATAGAAAAGAAAGAAAAGCAAGCTACTGAGGTGAGTGTGACTGGTGAGGGGCTTGAGATGTGTTTATAGTAAAGATATTCAAATTATATAAAAGGATCTCCTTTGGGCAACTCCTCCGTCCTTTTCTCTCTGAATCAATACAAGGCAAACTTTGGTTTACCTGACATTTCCAAAGGCAAAACCCTTAGTGGAAGTGATGTTCAGGCACAAGGTGCTGCATTAAAAGATAAAAGCACTGAACCAACAGATTCGGTCCTGCTGCATCAGGCAGGCTGCCACAAGGACCCGCCCTCTGGCGCCGGACAGGGAGGGGCCTTGGGCACCTCCTCCCTTCTCCTCACATCTTGGCTCTATATCTTTTCTCTGCGTAGTACCAGTTAAGCCCTTCTGTCTACAAATAATTAAGAAAGAAGAAAGAACAACAAAAAAGAATTTTAAACTCACCTCTGATAAGGAAACTGATCTTTGCTTAGCACAAAGTATTCTATTATGTAATCATTCACTCATAGATTTCTGTACAAATTTGTATCTGTGTATATGTGTATGCTGTGTGTGTGTGGCTGTGTGTGTGTGTGTGTGTGTGTGTATGATTAGGGAGTTACAGAGAGTGTTCAACTAGATATTGAACAGTGAGTAATTGGCACAATACCCAATAGCCGGTAAGCTCCCGGTAACTATTAGCTGCAGTTACTCTCACCATTAGATTATACCCACAGCACTGAGCACGGTGATTGGTAGAGCACAAGTACCAATAAACAGCAGACCTATGAATTATTACTACCTACCCACATACCCACTGATTAAAAGAGCTGGGGGTGGACCTTTACAACTTACCCAGAGTGACACTTCTGGCAAATACTAATCTAGGATTTGAACCAGATCTGCTTGAGTTAAAGACCTTGGCCCTTTCCTCTACACCTTGCTGATCTTTGGATCTCATCAGAGATGACACTGAGAAATTGAAAACTTATTTGCTTTATTTCAGGTTCCAATGGGACAAGGTCCCCACTAAAATAAAGGGAAAAATCTCCAGTTGTCTAGCAGTACCTTCACCACATTTCTCAGGATTTTACAGCTCATTGTGAAGAGTCAACATACAAAATCATAAACTTACTCCCGGCCTAATGACATTTTCTCTAGTTTGAATGAATCTATACTTAAGAGGAAATTTCCAAAATTGAAAGAGTGGTCAGGATTGATTAATTCATGGTTCAGTTTTGTATTTGCAATTAATTTAATCCACCCATTCATATGGAAAAACCAGTCTCTCCCCTGTGTTTATTTTATTTCATTTCACTTCCTGTATCTTGTATATTCCCCAAGGCAATTCTTTGCAGTAATTTTACTCGCCATGTACAGATCTAATGACCTCCCCTTGTTGTTCCGCATGGCAGGTGCAGCTGCATCACTATATCATGAAATGTTTATTAGATAAATTCCACTTGTGCTGCATGCTCCAAAATACATCTTATCCCAATCCCATATTTTCTATTTTTCGTAAGTATAAACCCTGAGGTCTTTATAAGCAAATGGTTATCTAACTTTTAAACACACACTTCAACTTTCCTTCTTACGTGCGTTTCACTAATCACAGGGCTTAGTCAATGTTCCATGTGCATTGATGACTATGATCGTAAAGAGCTATATGCAGTTGATTGACAGCTGATACTTGACAGGTTCAAAATTAGAGAATATACAATGAAAAATTCAGAACAGCCCGATCACTTGTTATGCTGCACGTTTCCAATTTTGGCTTCTCTCATCATCATCAATTTGGAAGGTTGAGGAGGAGGAGGGAAAGGCAGAGAGTAGAACCAGCCATTCCTCATGCTCTGACCTACTAGTTGAAAACCACTGGGCTTGAACTAGTCTGAAAGACTCATCAGTTAGAAATTGCCTAGCCAAGAACTGAGATTCACACCATCAAATATTAAGTCAAAAATATGATTCCTTGGCATTTAAACTAAAACACCTGTATCTCCTTCTGAAATTCAGCCAAAATATAGTTTTCACATAGTTTATTCAGTTTCATTCATCACACAGAGTAATAGTTT
Organism: Octodon degus; assembly: GCF_000260255.1. Lineage (NCBI taxonomy): Eukaryota > Metazoa > Chordata > Mammalia > Rodentia > Octodontidae > Octodon > Octodon degus. The sequence continues at coordinate 13,124,184 of NW_004524582.1, read as the reverse complement.
ACGTTGCATTACTTTTTAAATCCTTAATGAGAAATCATGCCATGTGTATTGAGATTCCTAAGCCAATTTTTTAATGACTCTGCACAATTTATGTGAGAGCTAGAACTTACCTGAAGCCTTTCTATGCTATAAAAGGCAAGGATGACTAGCCTTTGGTGGGTGACTTTTTTCAGCCATAATAGTTAACTCAACCACAAGTAAGCTATCTATGAAAGTAAATTTATTTGTTTTACTTCTTTTATCTTCTATTTCAAGCCTTCCAAATCTATGACCAACAGTCAATACTGTCTTAGCGTTTCAGGATTGAGTGGCACAAACTTAAATAAATGAGTAGCATTAAGTACTGCTCATTTAGTGGTACCCCAACACCTGCTATCAGAATACTTGCACCCGGTTCAAGGTTACCTAACCTTCCCTCAACAGCTTCATGGTAAGGAGTTAAGAGCCAACAGAACCTAACACAGGGAGCCCCTTCTTAGAAGCTACTTACAAAACAGTTCCACTGATACCAGTCATAAATAGGACTTTTTTATTCTTTAAAATAAAAAGTACTTTCTAGCACACACCCATAATCCCAGGTACCTGGGAGGCTGAGCCTGGACACCACAAGTGTGAAGTCCATCTAAGTAATCTAACAAAAACCCTGTCACTGAATAAGAAAATGTTTAAAGCGCTGGAAAAATTAGCTCTGCGCTATTGTCCCTGGATTCAATCTACAGTACTGTAAGTAAAAAGGAAGAGAGTGAAGAGCAAGAAAAAGAATAAGAGAAGAAGAAATATTTTCCTTTTCTGGTACCTTCTAACTCTGCTAATGCTCACAGGATGGCTATGCTGGGATTGCATCCAGGAACACTTTAAGAGGGGAGAAATAAGTGGCTGAGGACCGCTACTTTACGTGCACGCTTGTAGGGAAGCGACAAGGCTGTACATTTCTGCTCTCTGCTGCTATGTAGGTTCAAAATAGATCATAATGGATAAAATTGTTCAGCTGTGGCTTTAGTCCTTTGGAAAAGCAATTGCTGTCAAGAGAAGCACTTGGGTTAATGGTTGGTTATCACTATTAAGAGCCCAAGGGCTAGTGGCCGCTTCTGTGTAAAGAAAAGTGGACACCTGAAGAAGAAATGGGGGTACTCATGAGGAAACACAGAGGACGAGATCCATGTATTTCCATTGTCAGAGAGCTATGTGGTAAACGGCCATACTTGGGCCACGTTTGTCACAGTGGTCAAATTGTTTAGGTTAGAATCAAAATTGAAAGAGCTACCACTGAAAGAAAAGTTTCCATTTCAAGGCACTTATTTAACAGCATGAACATAAAAGGCTCCCATTCTAGAAAATTCCAGACAACATGGGGTTTGCACTGATCTCTGTTGTGTCAGGAATCTAGTCAACTATGCTACCCAGGCCCGCAGACAAGGCTGGGGTCTCTATTTGGAAAGATGAGAATAATTCTTGCTTAATGCAAATAATAGTAAGTCATCTAGAAAGAATATATAGAAAATTTCTTTCTATAGAAATATTCTTTCTTCTAGAAAGAATATATATAAAAAGAACTCTTTCCTGTGTACTTTTATTTGAAGCCAGGCAACCAATATTCCTACCACTATGGAACTCAGTTGGGAATTTATTTCTTCAAGATCTACTTCGTAAAGAAGATCTCCTGAACAAAACCATTTTAAATAGAAAGATGCTATTGTATACTTTTGTACCATATAACATATGTCAGGAACATCTTAAAATTCCTCTAAAAGGTCTTTTCCTTTTTTGCTTGCTTAGGAACAGGAGTTAATTTCTACAATCTCATTAGCATGTAAATATGTATTAATATCTGTACTGCTTCATTAGGACAATATTAGTTTTTTGATGCTACAGACAAGAATAAAACCACAAATCTAGCTACTTTGAGGCTCCCTTTGTGCTTGAAAAGATAGGTAATGCTTTGAAACAAACCAGAGTTACCAGAACCTGTAAAACATTCCTGTAAACAAGGACAATAAAAAAAGCAGGGACAATCACTATAATCATACACAAGTCCCTCCTGGAGTGTGGCTAGGAAGTGCCAACTCTTATTCAGGAAACACAAATGTCTTCGCTCCCCAACCCACCATATCTCTATGCATTTACCTATGGCTTCTGCATGGAGAAGAGAGAAATTATGTAAGTAAGGTTTTCTAAAAATACTTGCCTATATCTTGCCAAAATGATGGAGATAGTCCTCACTTACTTCCAAGGCACAGAAGCCTGAATGCTTTGCTGTACGTTAAGATGTGAGGCATGAACCTTCCTCACCAGCTGGGTCAAATGTGAACTGGAAACGACAAGAAGAAGGAATGAATTCCGAACTCTATTTGCATAATAACTGGACTTCTCTGACTCTGACTCCGGGATCTGTTAAAGGGGCCGTTTTGAAGAACTACCCAATCTTAGAGTAACAGTCCTGAAATACAGCTATGGGTGAAACAGCTTCAGAAGGCTAACGGACACTTTCAATAAGTGATAAAGCTATTCTGTAGTCATAGTAACCTATATGCAAGTTTAGAACATGTTTAAAAAGTCTCCCCTTTTTTGTGATACCACTTGTAGTTTTCTCCTTTTATATGTATTTTTTATCTGAAGCTAGGTAGCCAAGATTCCTAACATCATAGAATTGAATTTTTGGGTTTATCTCTTCAAGATACAACTTTGTAATTTTAAGGTAGATTTCCTGAACAAAGGCTTTTAAAATATAAATATATTATTACTGTATACATCTGTGCCATAAAATTTACACCATATAAAATGTAAAAATATAACCTCTAAGTGTTCTTTTCCCAATGAGCTATGCAACAAACTGATTAATATTTTAATTAATTGCTTAAGCACTATGCAGAAGGGAAGTAGTTAAAATATAACATGTGTTAAAGTCAGAACCTGCAACAAAAGCTCTATTAATATGCTGAACTGGAAAAGGCTCAAGTCAACAGCTTCTGGCATTGTCAGTCTTACGTATAACCCACTACTATAATGCACTACTGGACTATATTGGATTATTTTGCTGAATTCATGTACCTACAATATTTAAATGGCAATGGAATACCCATCTCTGACAGGGCTAAACCAAAAAAGGGGTACAAATGAAGGACCATTTTGTATCTCTATATACTAAATAGTTAGGATAGATACACAACTACTTTCTCTTAATTCAATGAGAAGAAAGATTTGTACTAATAGTGTTTGGACAGGATATCATGTCTGCATCTTGTGCTATGAATAACCACTAGGAAGACAACAATATGCAATGTATTAATTATTGAAACTGTCCTATTACTCAGTTTTGAAACTGTCTCATTGCTATTTGTTTCTCAATAAAATTAATTTTAAAAAAAGCTAGCATGCAGCACATCCACCAGGGGATGAAGCAAAAACGGGAAATGTCAGGGGTGTCACTTTTCTTATAGCCCACTGACACACTTTGCCTCAAAGAGCTTTCTTCTTCCCTTCCAAAGAAGATACACAAACACTGCTGTATTCATGATTGCTGGACACAGCACCCCAAATCCACAACTTAAAGGAGCAGAGGTTGAATTCTGCTCTTGTTCCAGGGGTTCAGTTCCCTGTAAGCTTGATCCAAGGCCATCACGGTGGCGGGGCACAGTGGAAGGCTCACATCCTGGCATCTGCGAAGCCAAGAGGCAGGGAAGGAGCCAGGGCAACAGCTGCCCCTCCAAGGCTCAGTCCCAGTGATACACCCCTTCCACCTACGGTATCCGCTTCTAATAACACATGTAGCTATGAACGCCTTGACAGATTAACTCTCAGTGAGCACAGCACTCTTGTGACCAATCACCTTCTGAAAGTCCCACTTTGAACCCATGAGACTTTGGGTGGATGTTCTAGGTCTAAACCACAGCCCTCCTGACAGTGGAATGGAGATACATCAGAGACTCCCAAGCCTCACTCTGCCAGCGATTCCTCCTCCCACACCCCCCTACTCGGTCTGCCAACACCACCACAGAGATAGCTGCACTTGGGCAGCCTGATCATCCATTCCCAGGGCCACAGAACGTAAAGAGACATGGTAATTTGCTCCCAGTGTTCACGGAGAAGAAAGGCTGGAAGAGAAGGGTGAGAACATGGAAAATCGTGACTTCCTTCTTTTGGCTCTTTTCTGTGTTGCCAATGTTTTAATTGAATATGTGCATCACTTTTATATAGCAAAAAAAAAGTTATTTTTAAAAAGTAATTAAAACCTAACCACATCCCGCTTCATCCTCAAACTCAGAACATGGCTGTTGAATCAGGAATAAGGAACATTTTCCTAGAAGAGTTCATTTTCACTGATAAGGGCAAGAGGTGCAGAGAATAGTCTCTGACACGAGAGATACAGGTGAATTAATTTGACTTAGTGTAATAACAATACTTTACATCTTCAATGTGCTGCCAGTCACTGGCTCATCTGTCCTGGTTATAAGCAAAGCAAATCAGAGAAACAGGACAATGTCTGGTTTATACACAAGAAAACTGAAGCTCCAAGGAACAGAAACAGTGCTTGGGGTCACACAGAGAAAGAAATACAAAACACCGAACTCACTCACTTTTTAAAAACATGATAGCTGGGTGCATGCCATGCTTTTTTAACACCCTGCAAAGCTGTAGCTATAAATGCAGCAAGAAGAATTTTGGCATATTTGCTGTTGCATAATCATTCAAGGAGGTACAACCACCCCGTCAACACATTTGACTAAGTCACAATGAAGAGAGACAGCCCAGACTGGTGCTCACCGGCCTGTTGAGTTAGCAGGGGTCCCACACCTCCAGATCACAACAAAGGGACTCGTGTTACCCTTGGCAGGAGACAGCAGCCAGCATAGCAGCCACACGTGAGCGGGGTTCGGTGGTCCATGCAGCTCTAAGTCCTGTGCCATCTTCTTTTCAGTCCTATTCTCAACCTCTGTGATTCCAACAAAGCAAAAGTCTTCTTGGCTTGGAGATCATAAGCCTTTGCCACCCCCTAAGCCTTCTGAGACTTCATACTCTTTTTTAAACAAAGGAAGAACAGATTTTGGGCTCATGGCCTACCACAGGCATCAATGCTTACCTAAATCATATTAATTTTTGGTGTTCTGTGAAACTTGTTGGTATCCTTCTACTTACAACAAGGGATACTGATTTTTCCATTTAAGATGGTAACACAAAATTTCTTATCGTGCACATTTCTGAAGGTTACCAAAAGAAGCTGTTCGATGAAACTATAGGAAACCACCTGTGGCTGGGTGGGTGAATGGGTGAGTGGGCAGGTAGCTGCGTTGTTGATTTCAGATCAAAGTGGTCCAAAATTTCCACTTGTACATGGCCTGGCCTAATAGATAAATATATGATAAATAGGTAATAGTACATAGACAGAATAAAATATATAAATGTATCTTTATATATGGGACATATCTAGAAAGGCATCTATAGATATGACCCAAACAAAGCCATAATAGATAAATGATTTTAATTTAAGAAACTTTAGTATTAAGATGATCATAGTATTCAGTTTTCTTGTTCCTAAATAAAAAGACCCTTGAATTACAATAATTTGATTCTCAACTTAACCCAAGCAAAGGCGTCTGGTTTCCATAGCTTGGATTTCACCCTGGTCTGGGGCAGGCCCCAAAGAAGAACAGGTGCTGCAGCCCATTAAACAGGTCAGGCAGGGAGCTGGAACAGGAGCCACGGATGCCCAGCCTTGTTCCTGCCATCACCTTGCCCTGGGCTTCTTTCATCTTCATTATATAAGCTCCATCATAGCACAAGTGCAACACCCAGACCCTCGTTAGTCTCACAGAAACTATTCCATCCTCCTTCCACACCTTCACCTTTCTGTCTCTAGCACACTTCCTCTGGAATAGTCAAGTTGCCTTGAAGAGGCTGTTGAGTGGCAGTAACTACCTTCTCCCTGCACTGTCTCTGGCCCCAACTGCTGCCTCTCCAGTGTCAATGAGGAAAAGGTAATCAGAGAGAAAGCTGGGGGTTGGTGTGGAGACAGAGCTTCGGCTTCCTCTATGGAGCTCAGCAAGTTGGCAGAACAGCTTCACATGTTCATGAGGCTGCTTTCTTCTGAAACTACTAGAGCTTCTTGTGAAAGGGGCCCTAAGAAAAACACATTGCTCTTTCTTGACCAAGTTTGGGAGAAATGTGTACATTTTTGACTATGTGGAGTTTTAAAGGAGAGCTCCAGGTCCAGTCCACTCATCCCAAGCCAGCAACTATGATCAGGCCCATAGCTACCATCTACTTCCAAGTCTTATCCTACCCAACTCTGACACCTTGTACCTATCACTAAACATATTGGCTTTCAGCTTACTTAAATACCAAATTTGTACCTCATTTTTGTTTTGCTTTGTTGTTTTTCAATTTTTTAAGGACTGAACCCAGGGCCTCACACTTGATAGGCAAACACTGGACCACTGATATAAATCCCCAGCCCCAGTGGCTTTCCATAAATGCCCACACCTAAGAATCCCTGGTTGGGTCAGTGTATGCTGAGGTTTGAATGTCTGGGTTTCCCCAGTGACTCTAATATGCAGCCAGGGTTGAGGAGACTTGAATGATCTCTGAGGTTCTTTCCAGCTCTCCCACTCTTTGAGTCCTTGTTCCCAACTTAGGGGTGAGTAGGCCTGTCTTGTCTCTTTGTGTCTGAACAGCTTTTGTCATTAGACATTCATGCCTTTGCTACAATCTCACTGCTTTGCCTCATCCAGATGGCTACAAACACTAAAAACCTGAAGTTTATTTTGCTATCAAAAAGGTCTTTGTGGAAGGACTTTGGTGAAACACACCAGCTTTGTCACCACCCCGTCTTGACTTTGAACCTTCATGCTATAGCTGTAACAAAAATCCCCTCGGTCTCCCTAAGTCTCAATCTTCTCTCCTCCAGAAATGGGAACAATAATGCCTATCTCATGGGTTGCTCTGAGGCGTTGGAAGCATGAGAAGCACCAAGGAGGAACACGTAGCAGTTTCCAACCCCCCTGCGATGTGGAGGTGACAGGCATCTCTGCACACAGAGGAATAAGCAGGAGAAAAGCCAGGCTGGATTTTTCTAGACTCCCTAAGTCTTTGGCTGAGCAGATCGGTGCCAGCCCGAGAGACACCTGGAGCTTCAAAGCGCAGCCTCCCGCCAGGAGCAGCAGCGTCCTCCCTCTCACCCTCTGCAAAAAAGCAGAAACACAGCGCGGGTCTACACCCTGGAAGAGAGACGCTACAAGTGCGAACTCACAAAACTGCGGGCCATGAGAGAAGTAGGCCAGCGCTGGCCTCCTGCAGCCAAAAGAGCAGGGGAAAGGAGGTGTGCGGTCAAAGGGAGCTAATGAGGAAACTGTCAGGCTAGTGATACAGGGCGAAGAGGCGTCTGCACAGACGGAGAAGGAAAAAGGCGAGCAGGATAAAAGATGTTTGCCCTTTCCATCCTTGGCAGAGCCATCGAGTGGATTTCTCTGCCCACTGAGAATAAGCAGAAAGGAAAATGTTCAGCTCTGAAGCTGTAAGTAAAATTGCAGCTACAAATTAGTGTGTGCTACCACTGCACACGTAGGCACAGAACAAAGACAAGACAGAGACATGCTAAAACCACAAGATTGTGGTTATCTCTAAGTGTTGAATTTGTGGGTCAGTTCTAGCTTTTCCCGTATATACTACTACAGAATGCACATCTATAACAAATGCAAATGTCTTTTCTGACTCTCCAAAGTTGAAAGAAAGAAATGAAGCACATTACACAGGTTTCTAAGGGGAAGATGAGGGACAGCAGGAGAAAGCACTTGCTTTGGATGAGGGGAAGGAGGGTGGAGAACGAAGGTCTCAAAAGAGAGCTATGTTTTTAAAATCCATCAAATGGTATGTATGTGTACCAACTGTGCATGATTAACGTATTCATTATGTATTGCAAGCATATACTGATGAAAAATAGATCAAATGAAAATTTGATGGGTCGTTGTCTTAGTCACTTTTCCATGGCTGGGACAAAATACCCAACACCTGCATCTAAAGGAGGAGACGTTTGTTTGGGCTCACAGTCTCAGTCCCTAGTTGGCTGGCTTGGAGACGGAAACAGCACGGTGGAAGGGAATGGCACAGGAAAGTTGCCCAGTCCACGCAGGCAGCTGGGAAGCAGAGAGAGGAGGGAGGAGCCGGAAGGAGACTAGCCCTTCTGGGTCGCATCCCCAGGCTCCGCCCCTCACCAGAGCCAACTTCCTGCTCACCGAGCAGCGCCCTAATGATAGGACCATCTCTGAACACATAAGGCTTTGGGGGCATACTTTAGATCTATACCATAACAGTTACTCTGGAATGAGACTACGTTTTTTTGAGAATTCTGGGGTCAAAATCTTCCACTGAAAGTAATGCACAATCTGCAGTCAGTAACTGTTTCACCATTTTGGCTTACAGCATCAATACTGGCTTTCCAGTGTTTCAGAAGTTGTTGGAAGTTTCTGTGTGAGAACAAACACAACTAAATCACTAAAGGATGCCTATGAAATTCTCTGGCAAGTGAATCTAGACCTGTGTACAAGAACACAGAAACTGACCTTCTTAAAACATCACTTGGCAGGATTTTTCTCAACCTAAAAATACATGAAACCTCAAACAAGATGCCACAGATATATGAAAAGGCAATCCCAGACATAGGAGTTCGAATTTTCCTACAATATTTAAAGTGTTTCCCATGACAAAAAAAAAAATGTTAATGCCCCAGAGAGGGACAGATTTTCTATGCAGGGAGGTCTCTATTTCCACTGACCAAAAGTAATTTCTTTGCATCTACCTGCTAGTATAGACACTTGGGGAAAGTTAGAGAAACAGCCCATCCTCTGACTCTGTCCTGAGAGACCTTTCCATAAGGCCTGGCTGCCAGAAGTCATGCAGACACTGCGTCCATCACCAGCCTTGTCAGGTTGAAGGACATGAGGACTTCTAGAGAAAATAGCTAAATATCCACCATTAGAATTCCTTGTTGATTTTTACCTCCCAAGACACTTTTAATCTAACCCCAAATGTTAAGTTTTGAACAAAACAGTATCAGTAAAAAGGAAAGCCAGCTTGGGGTGGGTTCAGGTTAGGGTTAAGATTTGTGAAATTTAGACTCCACACATTTCAATTAAATGGTACATCGATCCATGTACCAAACTGTACTGAAATCTGCTCAAAGCCCCATTTGTCAAGTTTTATCTGCCACCATTTGGATTCAAGATGACAGACTGAGTTATAAATCCAATTCAAGATGGGACTTTGCTGTGAGGTGTGCAAAATTTTATCAAAATCAGTCAGCTTCTCCAACTGTTGAACAGGGGATTGACCAAAAAGACAGCTAAAAAGGAAAATGGCATGTCAACTAGCCAAGATATGAATGGTGCTTACATCAATCATTTTTGTATCAATTAATTCTTTCAGCAAATATTTTTATTAGCACCTACTCTGTGCCAAGTAGGACAATAAGAGCTAGAGGCTGGGGAAAAAAACACAAGGCAGACAATGGAGCTTAGATTATGAGGAGTAGAAGAATAATTAAATAAAATCATTAAACACGGAGACCTGGGCCACCAAGGAAATAAGAAGGGCATTGTGATAGAGAAAAATACTTAGCCTGGTTGGACAAGGTTGTCAGGGAAGCCTTCTCTGCAAGGAAGTATTTAGGCTGAGATACAAGGATGGATTGGAGCAGCCACCGGAAGACCAAAGGAAGAGTAGGCCAGGCAGAAGAAAAGCCCAGAAGAAAGGCAAATTCAAGGCCCCAGTGATATCTGTCCTGCTTTTAGGCAGGGGGCCTACAGGAGAAGAGGGGAGGTAGAGAAAGACCCAGGTGGCTTCCCAGTGCCAAGTAGTGAGGACTGCACAATGGTATTATATTGTAACTAAAACCATCAGAGGGGGCTGGGGAGATGGCTCAGTAGACTAAGCGCTTGCCTGACAAGTGCAAGGGCCTGAGTTCAATCCTCGGTTCTGGAAAATAAATAAAACCGTCAGAAACTATTAGTGCAGATGATGCAAAATAAGAGAGATTTTACCAGAAAAGAACACTGCAGATGGAGCCCTCTTTGAGGGCTCCCCAGTCAAACACTCAACAATACTGAACAGTCAATACATTTCTAATTTGTTAGGGAAATTATCATTTTAAAATATTACTATCAACCTCATTAGAAGCTTTTAAATAGTCATACAACTGTTAACAACGGGAACACACTCTGAGAATTGACTGATTAGTTGACTTCATCATTGTGTAGGCACTACAAGGGGTATTTACACAGACCAAGAAGTCCACGGTTTCCCAAGGCACAAAATGTCATGTGACCATGGCCATATGTGGTCCATCACTAACTGAGATGTCATTATATGGTAAATGGCTGTAGTTTGTTAATGCGTTTAGCACATGGAAGCGTGGAAATTTCTCACCATGGATAGGGCAAGAGACCTCTGTAAAATCAGTTAACCTCAAAAGCAATCAGGTATTTAGTGCATGTACTGTGGGGCAAATGTACTCAGGCACTTCCGCCTTGTAGAGGGTGAAGAGGGGGGGTTATAGAAGCAGCCAGCTCTGCATGAAAGCTTGTCACATTAGGGACATACCCAATCTGCTCCATGGATAGTTCAATTTTCCAGTTGTCAAAAAAAGTGCCCAACTGTAAAAGCATCCTGCCATTTCTCAATCACTAAAATTGTCATAAATTTTAAAGTTCTCTTGATCGCTTTTAAGCCATTTGGAAAATAAAACAGATTGTGCAAGAGTTTTCCTAACTAGCTCACCGATGTGCTCTTTGTCACATCAAGAGGAAAGAACTCATCATTGACTAAAGGTCAGCGCTCATAGGAAATATTTATTGGTGACTAAATGGGGAGTATACTTCAGGAAATACTCATTACTTTTGGTGCTGCATAGCCAGCTGCAACTTTACCTGCCTGTTCATGGTCACAAACTCACCCGTTAAGTGTTCTGTTTCTAGGTCGGAGTTTCTTCTTGTGATGACTTTAAGGATATCCCTTCTACAGCAATAACTCAATATTGGTTGCATCCTAAATTGTGCATAATTTTAATTCTCTGTGAGCAGTGTTTGATAGATAATTCTAAAATAAAATGGTCAAACGGCCTAACCTTTTAGCAATAAAATTGTGCACAATAAAAATGCTGGAGGGCACCAGTCACTGGATTGTCCTGGACAAAAGAGTTATTAGACACCATAACTCTGCACCACACAACCAAATTTGGAGGGGTTTTTTTCCAAGTGAAAAAAAATCCAGGAAATTAAATGGAAAGACCTGTAGTAATGAAATATTAAATGCAATTTCAAGTGCACAAAAAGGTCATATGCCAAAAGAGAGAGAAAAAAGATTTCTAGAACTTTAATTTTGTCATACTTCATGTATGCCTGGGCTTTGATACTCTTGGAAGTTGATTCAGGTCCAGATTGGGGCAGGAGGAAAAGAGACAGAGGGCAAGAATACAAAGGCAGGGAAGCATAAAGGAGGAGCCCAGAACAGAGCAGAGTAGGCATTAAGAGCGAGTAAGTAAATAAGAAATTAGATCGAAGACATTTCATTTGCTTTGCAAAATTGAAGCTCAGTTGTGTAACTATCCACCAAACCAGCAACATCAGCGAACATGGACCATGGCACACCAGTTTCACCTAAAGCTCACCCTGATCCCTATACCTCACACCGCTGTAATTCTGGCTCCTCTTCTTGACCTCACTGTCACTGACTTCCGGAGTTAGAAGTTCCTCTATGAGCCATACAATATGAGCAATTGCAGAAAAGTAGTAGCATCAGGTTCTGGGTGCAGCAGTAACCCTTCCTATTGGTCAGATTTCTTGTTGCTATGCCTCAGAAAATCAACCTGAAGGACAAGAAGATTATTTGGCTCACAGTTTCATAGGTTTTAGCATGAGCATGATTGGTCCACAGAGGAAGCTTCATGAAAAACGGCATGGCAAAGGAGAAATAGGCAGCTAATGGCAGCCAGGAAGAAGTGAGCCCAAAGAGAAAGGGACAGAGACCAGCCATAGTCTCTAAGGATACAGCCCCATGACACATCCCCCACCTAGAATTAGGCTTTATTAACATCCTCAGCATCTCTCAACCCAATCAAATTAGCACTCAAGGTGAACCGTCATATACCATCATCACCTAAGTAACACACATGCAGGAAGTGGGAGGGAGAGATCCAGAGAAACTTTTAAGGCAACATTGTCAAATGAAAACTTACTGAGTGGATAAAAGGCTCCAATGTTAACATGATGCACCCTAAGTTGAGGGCTGATACATCACCTAGGCAGAGTATTGTTTACAGATGCACAGAGAGAAAATCTTTAACACCAAGCCACCTGGCCAAGGCCAGCACCCCCAGTCTCGCTCTCTTCATATGCACTGCAGAAATAAGATGACCTGTAATTTATGGTTGCTCTAACTTGAAAATCTAAACAGTACATGATGAAATCATTTTCTTGAAAATACCAATCTGAGTGGTTGTAATTCTGGATGGCACAAAAAAAAAAAGATTTATATTTATGGCCAATTTTTATTTATCCTCACCTATTTATAAATTGTGCTACAACTTCAATAGCCATGGTTAAAAAAGAATAACGTCACTTCTAACCGCTGCCTTTGACTGTAAAAACAATTTCGCTGTAATAGATAACACTAAAATACTCCAAGAATAATCTATAAATGAATCCTGGATTACTCGCCTAAAGATGGTGGTTATAAATGATTACATGAAAGAGTTGATGTTACTTTGAAAATCTGAGAGTCTGTCTATGGATTTTTGTATTTTATATGTAACATTTTTATGAAGTGATTTTGCCTTTACATAATGGCTTTCATCTTCAAAGCTCTTCACAAATATGAACTAGTTACATAAAAAGCTATATTACTGTAAAATCAGAAGATGGGAAAGCTAGAGTTCTCTGCGCAGCACTTACACTCGCACGTTCCATGCAGTCAATCTACAGCACAGGTTACTGCCTAAAATGTATTAATTGTCAACACTGTTTTAAAAAATCCAAAGGGTTAAAAAAGCTTTTAATAGATCAGAATATTGTAAATTTGTATAAGAGTTTCCTCTTGACTGAATTTTTGAAAATTAAAGCAATTACATTTATTATGATAAATCTCTGTATTCTTCTATTTCATAAAAGTTAAGTGACTAAAAATTGTTCAATGACATCTTAGCATAGTAATATTGAAAAATGTTAAGTATGCTTCAATGAGCAATGCTTAAATGAATTATAGTATATTTATATGATGTGGTATCAATTATAATGCAGCCATTCATAAATCTGATTTTGAAGAATATTTAGATAATCAGGGAATTTTCATAACATATTAGCTTTCAAAAGCTCACAAGATTTTTTGCATCCTATGATGCCAATTTTGTATTTTGCAAAAGAAATAATATGTAGATATGTAAGCAAATTGGATGAAATAAATATGTGTGGTGGGGCATATGTGGCTCCATTCCTTTGTTTGAACTTTACTATTTAAGCTCTTCATAAGAAAATATATAGTGCTTTTAGAAATCATGATTTAGCTATTATAAATTGTGCTACTATAAACACTGGCACATATATCACTGTGGTGTGATGTTTTTACTTCTTCTGGGAAAATACCCAGAAAAAAAATAGCTGGGTTGAATGGAACCTCTAATCATACCTTTTTTTTTTTCAATGTGTTTGGTACAGGGTCTCATCACACAACTCAGACTCACTGGGATCCTCCTGATTTCAGCCTCCCCAGCAATGGAATTGCAGGTATGTGCCACAATGCCCAGTCTCAGGGTCCTGTTCAGTGTACCTGGGGATGGGGTGGGGCCAGTACAGCATGTGGTACCCATCCCTGTGCTTGCCTAAGGCAGCGCTTAGTCTGCTGAGCTATCTCACTGGTCCTCTAATCTTAGCTTTTTGAGGAATCTTGACACTGATTTACACAGTTACTGCACCAGTCTGCACTCCCACTAACAATGGAGAAGAATTCATATTTCCCCACAACCCCTCCAGCTTTTGTTGTTGGTTGATTTCTTTTTCTTTCTTTCTTTCTTTTTTTTTTCTTTTTGAGATAGGGTCTTACTATGGAGTTCAGGCTGGCCTTGAACTCACTTTGTAGCCCAAGCTGGGCTCGAACTCAACATTGATCCTCCTGCCACAGCTTCCTGAGTGTTGTACAGTGGATTACTTGATGATAGCCATTCTTTCTGGGGTGAGATGGAATCTCAGTGTTGTCTGAATTTGCATGTCTCAAATGACCATTGATGTTGAATATTTTTTCATATATTTATTTGCCATTTGTATTTCTTCACCTGAGAAGTGTGTATTCAACTAAGATGCCCATTTTTTTATTGGTTCTTTGAATTTGGTGGGGTATCCAATTTCTTTCAATTCTTTATATGTTCTAAATAGTTCTCTGTCTGAGGGACAATTGGCTGAAATATTTTCCCCATCTGTGGGTTGCCTTTCCACCCTGCTGTTAATCTCTTTGGCCATGAAGAAGCTTTTCAAAGATAAGGTCCCAGTTGTTGACTCTTAGAAGCATTTCCCATGTAGTTTGAGTTTTATTCATGAACTCCTGCCTATACCTATACCCTCAAGAGTTCTACCTACTATCTCATTAAATCTACTGATTTAGTGTTTCTGTTTCAATATTTAGATCTTTGATCCATTTTGACTTTAGTTCAGTTCATGGTGATAGACATGGATCTAGTTTTAGTTTTTGACATACAGAGAGCCACTTTTTTAGCACTATTTATTAAAGAGACTATCTTTCCTCCAGTGAACACATTTGGCCACTTTGTCAAAAATAAAGCCATCAACCAAAGAACAGATTAAAAAGATACTTTTGATACAGTGGAATACTACTCAGCCATAAAGAAAGATCAACTGAATCTATTTACCTTTACCAGCTTCTGTAGGTACATAGATTCAGCTTGAGACCATAGTCATTAGTAAAATAAAATAGACTTATGTGCAGACATCATACTGACTCACTGGTGTGAGAAACCAAAAGCATAAATAAGGTCTAAAATTTACAATAGATATTGTGAAATGTGAAGAAATTTTTAAAAAGGAAAAAGGAACTAGAATGGGGGCAGGAAGGAAGAGAAAGTAGAGAAAAATGCAATTTAGTTATACTATTAGTGTCTCTTAGTTCATAAAAAAAGATTTGCACTTATAATAATTAGAATATTTATACTGAGTAACTTACTTTAGAGATAATATGCACTATATTAACTACTGTTAGTCTCCTATCATATTTTTTTTTGGTAGAACTGGGGATTGAACTCAGGCCCTTGCGCTTGCCAGGCAAGTGCTTATTCTACTGAGCCATCTCCCCGGCCCTCTCCTATCATCTTGTTATGAAATTTTGTCTTGCCTTTTTCCATAAAATTACATAAATAAATAAATTTTTAAAATAAATAAAGACTGAAATCATGTTACTTAAAGAAAAACATAATTACAACCCTTGTCATTAAGAACCACACCCTGCACCCCCTTTGAGAGTAGAGAAGGCCTACGAGGTAGCTCAGTGGTCTAAAGTGCCGGCGTAGGCAAGCTTAAGCAGGCACAGGGGGCTGCAGTTTGATGCCTGGCACCACACGCCACTCCAGCCCACCGGGAATGCAGTCCAGAGAGAGAAATCCACGCGTCAAGGCAGAGAAGCACGAGACACAGGGAACAGAAAGGAAAACAAAGAGCATCTCTGGGGCGAAGAGTGTAGCGAAGAATCTTGGAAGCATGATAATGATAATAATAATGATAATGATAATAATAAGATAAAATTTTTAAAAAGCCTTAGTGGCAAGCTAGAGGTAGGTGAATAAAAAAGAAAAAAATGTCTGAGATCATTTCAAAGTTTCTAGATTGGTTGTCAGAGTAGTACTGTTGCCAGAAGAAGGAGGTTTGAGTGTGAAGCATAGAAATAGAGAGACTGAATATCCACATACAACTAAGTAGGCGACTACATGGCTGAGCACCTGAGTCATAAGCAAGAGAGACAGACCCGGGAACATACAGCATATAGCTGTATGCTTTTAAAAAATGGATGGTTAGTGCCATAGTTACTGTTTTCTTCTTGCTGGGACAATACCTGACACGAAAGTCAAGAAGGGAAAATGTTTATTTCACTCAGTTGGTTTCAGTCCATAATCAGTTGGCTCCAGATCAGGGTAGCACATGGCAGAGGGTAGCAGTTCATGGTGGCAGAAGACAGTAAAAGCAACAAGAACAAAAGGGGGAGAACAAGCTTCTTAAACCCTCCCTTCATTTGTAAGCAGACTACCCGCCCTAGGCCAAGTGTATCACTCACACCATTTTCCTGTGTTCCTCTTGCAGAGAAGAAGGATGTTTACCAAATGAGGACCCTAATCCCCTGCTTAAACTTCCAAACTTCTCAAGTTGACATAAGGGACAACATCTTAGAGTAGTGAGGGCAGCTCCTCTATATACTAGGAAGTAGAACTGCTGAGTTACTTAGTTAAACTTCTAGACTTCTCAAGTTGACATAAGGAATCAACCAAAACAGTTGGAATCGATTCAGAAGATAGGGCAGAGTGAAGAGTCCAGAAACCTGGGCTATATCAACTGTAGGAGAAGAGACAAGACCAGAGCTGAAATCACCACCCCGACAGAATAGGCAGAAAGCATGAGATCCTGGGAGCCAAGAGAGAGACTTCCAGCTGCGACCCACATTGTGAGATGCTACAGAGGTCAAGTAGGGAAAGAACCAAAATATACAACTTAGGTTTAATAATAAAATCCTCATGGGGCATGGCTGTGTAATTTCAGTGGGCGATATGGACAGAAGCTTAGCTGGAGGGTTGGGGGAGGTTTGATACAGATTTCAGGAGAGTGTGAGGGTTAGATAACACTTCTCTAACCTTAACTATAAACAAAAGAAGGAAACCCCAAAATCAAAGAGGAACACAGGACTAGGAGAAAAAGGCCTGGATGGAGTAGCGGGGACTAGGTATAACTGCAGTAAGAATTAACACAAAAAATGAAGTCATTGTTTCTTATCTAGTGAAAATATAGTGGTCACATGGACACAAAACACAGACGGAATATATGTCCAAATGTTCACACAGACAATCTCAAGGCTATCTCGCATTACTCCACATGCACAGAGTCTTTTGTGAGTGTAATTCAAAATTTCAGACATTTCTAAAGTCCTACCTTAAATTTTTATGTTTCCCAGTTAATTGAAACACTTGGCTGATATGAAGAACTCCACTGATAGCCATAAATAATTTGGAACCAGGATTGAATTAATTTCTGCTTAAACTGTCTACTAAGCCTAAATTAACTGAATAATTCTTTCAATGTTAAGTAAGTCTGAGGATGATGAGATAAAAATCTGTGGGTGTCTTATAGGGTCATTGAAGAAGTTTCTATAGAAATTTAAGAAACTTCATTTTTGTTGTAGTTTTCATTCGCTCTAAGGTAGTAGGCAATTTAATGTTATGACCCTCAGCCCACAAGGTCTACAGCCTTACAGCTCACCCCAAAATATCAGTTTTCATTATATGCATTGAGATCCATTTTTTAAAAAAAAGTTTTTTCTAACTCAGTAATTCCACATGGGAATTTGTCATGCAATAGGAGAAAAATGCTACATGTAAAATACATGTTCACTAAAAATTATCTAAAAGAATAAAACTCCAAAATCACTGAAAAGAAAAAGTGAAAACCTCGTAGAGTATGAACAACAGCTTAATGGAATAATTCACAGCCTTTGAATATGCGAAACAAAGCCTCAATAAAATTGTTTGTTCACTTTGACTGCAATCATATCATTATAAATTACTTATGCAAACTAAAAAAATTCTCAGTCTAATACATAAACTCAAATTCAAAACAAAAAGAGTGCTATGTCATACAAATAAGAATTGTTTTAGCATCTCTTTTCAAATTCTCCTTTAATATTCATGAGGACGGTGAGAATTTGAAAGGAAGTCACAGAGATAGAGAAAGAGGAAAGAAGACTGGGTGGATGGAGGAATAACTAAGAACCAAAAATCAATGGGAAGGAAATAGTTCTAAGTAAGAAAAAAAAAGAACTCTAAAATACGCACCTACACACATTTTGTAGACTATTTGTAGCCTGTGAGTCATCCTAGCCTGAATCTCTGTTTAGGCCTGATACCAGGTTAAAGAGAGTTATCCATTTGCAGGTCTGACTCATTTAAACAATACTGACAGGTACTGTTATATATTATAGTATCTGTAAATATATTTTTAAAAGCTTTTTCCCCCAGTTTCTTCCAGAAAACAAAGAAAAATAGATGGCAGACAGTTCTAGCACAAACTGCTAGTGAAATGCTGAATTGTCAAATGTCTCGGTATTTTTAGCTGAGCGCCATTTACAATAGGCAATCACACCTTTGGGATGTTTTCAGTAAAGTTTTGAATGTACACGAAGAAGAACATTAAGGTGGGGCCAGATCCGTTGCTAACAGAACTTAGTTCTGTTTCAAGGGATTTAGATGAACAAAGACTGTTTTCCAAGATCTCCATGGGAACTGCCCTCTTTCCACCTATAAGGATGCCTCCTCTAACAGGGCTGCTGCTTCCTGTTTTGAAGGTCACACCAACTAGAAGGGGGACTGCAGAGTCAGGGGGGCCGAAGCTGAGCTCCAACTTTATTAGCTCAGAGACCCCCTGTGAGCTCCAGAAATGCTCTGTGCTTCTAGTTCCTCATTTGCAAAACAGAGACGATAGTATCTATCTCACGAGGTCATGTAAATATTAAGTGAGATTAATGTATGCTGAGCACTGAGAGGTATGTCGGGAACATAATAAGCACAGAGATGATGTTAGCTGTTATTACTATTAGATGCTACAGGGATATCAGAGAAACCAGAGCTCTGGCCTTGGGGGAGCCAGCCTTTATTACTGATAATAATGATGACATAAATAAGGATCATGGTAACTATTAATACGCTTTTCTGAATGCCTGCCATTATTTGTATGCATTAACTCTTGCAGTGACACTAAAACCTCTGTAAGAGAAGTCTTCAGGCCATTCAATAGCTCCAGAAACTGAGGGCTAGGAGGGTAAGGTAACTAAGAAGCATTCCTCCAAGTAGAGAGCTCAGCTAAGGACTGAGGAAGTTTCGTTCTAAAGCTACACATTAAACGATATAAACCAGGTCAGCCTTCACAGTCCAATACAAGGAAGAAAATCTGATTGAGAGTTTGTGACCTGCCTTTCTGTCGACCAAGTGATTTAGATGGAGTTCAGAGTTTTTAACGCTATAGTAAAACTGCAGTAATGATTAGCCAGAGCATGAGTTGTAACATTGCTTTCCCTTTGTAGAAAAAGAAAAGGAAATGATTGAGTTATAAAAAGCAGAACTCTAAAAACTGTTACCTGTATCCTAAGAGTTCACACAATATGATTATTCTTGGGCCAGCCAAATTACTCAGCAAATTAAAGTGCCTGCAAGCAGGCTCAGGGGCTGGGGGTTCAATTCCCAGGCCTGCTGTGCTGGCCCCGCCCCCGGGGCTCACTAAAACTGCAATTGAGACTGGATGTGGTGGCGTGCCTGTAATCCCAGCTCTTGGGAGACTGTAAACAGGCGGATCACTATGAGGAGTCCGAACAAGTAGTGAGACCCTGAATACCCTGTAGACCCTTCCCTAAAATGAGATAGATAGATAGGTAGATAGAGAGAGAGAGAGAGATAGTATTTTATCTATCTATCTATCTACTCTTCAAATAAAATTGTGTGTCCGGCTACACTATATGATCAGAGTCCCAAGATAGGAACTTAGCAATTCTTTTCCCCTCAAATACAAATTAAAAATTCACTGTTTGAAAATCCTATGCTTAACATAAAAAGGTAAAGGTTTCTGGTAATTTACATAAATTCTGGCCCTTTTAAAGTATAACTTTACAGAAATAGAGGTATTTTTATCAGAGTGTTGATGCTATAAAAACATTTTTATTGTGGAAAATTATAGAAAAGAAGGTGAACAAAAATTACTTTAAAGTCTACAACCCCAAACAAATACTCTTAATGCTATAAGGTCTTTGTATGCACGCACAGACGTACCTCACTTAGCCATCTGCCCCGCTTACCAAATGCTACTGACATCCTGCAGTTCATAACATAACAATTGTTTTGCTATTTTTAATCTGACACTGCTCCCTCTCCTCTCAGGATGGATGCTGTCTGCGCTGTTTTGTCCTGTTTACTTTCATCCAATATTATATTAGGAGTCCTCTCTATGGTGTTGAATACTGCTTGAAAAATGGTATTTTGGCTGAGGAGATAGCGCAGTAGAATAAGTGCTTGCCTGGTCCCAAGTTCATTCCTGGTACCAAAAAAAAAAAAAAAAAAAAAAAAAAAAAACTCGCAAGGAAAAATGGTATTTTCAGAGTAGCTTTCCAATTTTGATCTCTCATCATCTTAGAAAACTAAGGGGTCAGGGACCCATCTTAGTGGTAGACTGTGTGTTTAGCAGAGGCCCCACGTCTAATACGCAGCACCAAAAAATAAAACTGCATTCAAGAACTTCCTGTATTTCAAACCTTTCCAACATGGTACAAGATCAACTCCATTTCGCACAGGTGAAGTTGTCTAAAGCAACCTAGGAATTTAATTAATTTTGCCTTAAACTATCGGGGGAAAGAAAAGCTTTCAGTTCGAGATAATTCCTTGTGTTTGCATTTTAACAGACCTGTTTCGAATATTTCACATCTTTTGATTATAGCATCTTTCTTTAGTATTTTCCTCGCCCATAATGCAGAGTAAGAATAAAATATTAGTATGATGTTCTTCAAAACTCTAATTATTATTCCAAAGAGTTATAACTTTTCCAAAATACGTTTCTGGGTCAATATTCTCCATAATGTTGTGTTTAGAGGTCAATTGGGAGTTTTTTTAAATATAAGACAGTGATCTCCCCAAAGTGTGAGTTGGAGTTACCTGTATATCATTTGCAAGCTGCGTGTAATGTACATAGTCTATTCAACCTACAGAACATCGCTGGTTCATCACCCAAAATAAAGGTGTGGCATTTTTATCAAGAAATACTTTCACCATTGGGATAAATTTACATCAAAACACACAATAAAGTCTCTTCAGTGCCAATGATGCTGCAGTTTGGTGATGTGTACTTTCTCCTAGCTAGCTGCATTCCTGTCTAAAAAAGCCTTTGTTGAAATCTAACTTTGTTGGCTCTGGTTGGCACTTGAGCTATATACAATGGATATGCTGATTTTTAAAAAAGAAAGAAAGAACTACAATAATGGTGTGGTCTCCTGAGAATACATTTATTTCTGCAGTATAAAACAAAATTAAATTCTTCAATCTCAAAAACTATTAAAAGGTTGTATTTAAAATGCATGAAGCATTAAAAAGACATCAAAATTAAAATAATCTCATAAATCTCTTCATTTAAAGACTTATTAGAATACAGATCGAGGCAGAAAACAGCTGCCTGGCACTCCAGAACAGTAAATTATGACTATTTTAACTTTTTTTTTCATTTTTATCATTGAAAGTTCTCTTCCAGAAGAATCGTATTGCTGTAGCAAGAACAACTGTCCCATATATTTAATATGTGAAAAGCAAATGGATTCTGAAACAGATTCACTGTGTATTCTTTTAAAGATCAGTCCACCACATAGGACTGTGCCCCAACATGGCATACAGAATACACAAGCAGAAATTAGTTTTTCATGTACAATTGATCAAATTAATTAGTATTCCAATTCAGCTTGCCAGACCACTGGAGACACATCCTAGAAAAACCTGACAGGGCAAGAGCTTTATTGTCATCGTCTTTCTTCTCTGGATCTACAACCTAAGGAAAAATAGCCTTGCAGGAAGGACAATCACATCTGTCCAATTGCCATCAATCAGTAACACCGAACTCTCCTTAAAAATGACTGACAACTGGGTGAAGGGTTTTTAATAGTCTCCTCTGTAGACCATTATGTGTCAGTCTTGATTGGGCTGGAACATTCTTTGGAGAACAATTAAACTATTATGTTGATTGCTCCTCAGTGCAGTTGAATCCTAAAAGGAGAACGGCTGAATGGGGTGGCTGACCGAGAGGCCTTCTACCTCTGGCCCCCATGCATTCTCCAAGCATAAACTGTGAACGGAGCAGAGCTATTTTTGATAGAAAGCAGCCAGATATGCTTTGAAAGTCTCGTAAGAAGATAAAAGGTGTGTTCCCATAAAGCCGCCTCCTATTTTTATCGCCTCCCTTCCACTGGTGGACTCTGACATCTTTCCTCCTCAGCAGAGATAAGATTAATAAACTGGGGGCTTTATTGGGAGCTGCTTAAACACCATTAATCCAATGGAATTGATGGTGTAGCAGGTACCAGATCTTTTTCTGCCTCCCCTTTCCAGAAGACGACACGGGTAGCGGAATCCAACTTCTTCCCAGAAACAGTATCTATCTTTGTAATTCTGCACGCTTTCCCATTGCCTCGGTTTGGGCAGGCTGAGCAAAGCTCCTTATCTAAGACTGAAAAGGATAACAGGACTGCTCAAGTATAAAAACTGTAAGTATTTTATTTATCTCTCTTTCTTTCTGCTTAGATTACCATTATCTTTGGTCACTGAATTTTGTCTTTTGAGCTTTGCGTGAAGAACCAAGTCAACCAGAAGGTACAGCTCTAAGCCCAATGGATTAATCTCTCTCTCTCTCTCTCTCTCTCTCTCTCTCTCACACACACACACACACACACACACACACACACACACCCCTCTCCTCCTCCTCTTCCTCCCGTCCTTTCTTTGGCTTTACTCTAGGGTTCACTTTTCCATGAGTGGTTTTAACTGATTCTATGACCTTTCTTGAACAACATTTATGCAGATCCTACAAATGCCTCAGAAACTACTACTTGCTTCTATCTAAGCCAAAAAGACAGGCAGCCTAAAGCCAACCTCAGCATCTGCAGAAGACATTGTGTAAAACATTTGCTAAAAAGAATTTCCACTCCCTGTGTCCCTCGTTTCTTACAGCTGATGTTAGGTATTATGGAAGTTACAGAGGTATGCTGGGAAGAGGTCCCTGCCTATAAAGGCTGCTGGGCAGGGAGGAGATGGCACATGAGCATCCAACTCTACTGGGTAAGAGAGATTTGAGCAAGAAACACTAATTCAAATGGGAAGACAGGTGCAACAGGGATGCTCTGTTCACTCTGCCTAAGACGGCCAAGGAGGCAGATGCATAGGAGTTCTGTCATGAGTGAGTAAAGAAGAGGTCACCTAGGATTAAGGAACAGTCCAGCAAACACATGGAGAGATGGAAGTTTCTGAACACTGGTTGCCATCACTGTTGCCACTATTGTTGTCCTGTGAGCTCCACGTTCACAGTTCTTCTATATCTATCTGCACATCATCATACTAGGATTAACTTAATATTCTTTTCTAAATTGCCTCCATTTTTGCTGAGTAAATTTCTTCTTGACATAGCGATTTTGTGGCACTATTATAAATGGGAACCCAGCATCTCTCCTGCTCCATGTATAAGACAATTATAAAGATAAACAGAAGGAAATAAAATAAAGACAATGAAATTTCAGCTAAAATCTGTTGCCTGAGGCTGGCCTCCCCTTTACTAAAGGAAGAGGTAATGGGAAGATATTAAAGACTTCCCAACACCAAAACTAAGACTTCCCCTCAAGGTCCTTTGCAGGGTTGAAAGAGAATTCTTAACTGCCTGAATTGTCACTCAGGCTGTCCAATGCTGTGTTAGTGCACACCCACTGACATTGTGAATCATGGTCGCACTCTCTGGGAAACACTAAGATCAAAGTCCTCAGGAGCTAAGAGAAGGATGCAAGAAGGGAGATGGCAGGGAGCAGATTTGGGTTTCACGGAGAGCCTGAAGTCGTGCCAGTGTGCTGGCCTTCACATGCGGTGTTAGGAAATTATTACAGGGAGGTAAATCTTTAAGTAGAAATCTGGTTATTGTATGATAGATAAGCAGACAAAGAAGAGATGAAAAACTGAGATAACAGTTCATTTGAGAGAAGCTAAGGATCTTAACTGGAGTAATAAAAGACAGGAGGGGAAGCAGGCGACGCTACTCCCCAGCAATACCCCACCCTGCCACACTCCACAGTTACATAGGGGTGTGGCTCCATCCTACTCTAGCCTTTCCATGAACCAAGTCATTATTGCTGCATTTCATCAAATCTAAGATGCTATCAATTGTGAGAGGCATCATTATTTTATATGCCACTAAGAAAGAAAAATGCTGCCAATTAAGTGATGATACACCATCACTTGTAAGAAGCATCCAATTTCAGAGATGCTAAAATGTAGGGGGACAATGCTTGTCCTGAAATCAGTGAGACACATTATTAATCACTATTTCTTAAAAGAAAATAATATAGAGCTTCAAAGTTAATTGGTTTTTAGAAAACAATGGAAAAGCATATCTGGTACAATGTCCTGCTTGATATAACTAGAGTAACAAATTATCATCCTTTTGAGAGAACACAATATGGAACACTAGTTTAGGAAGACCCAGATTCCAGTCTTATTCTCATCACCAGCTAACTAGATGCAGCACCTTAATGAATAACAGATTCTCAAAATTTCTGATTATCTGCACAATGTAATACATGACACCAAAGAGAACCTAAAATAAGGACCCTGAGCATTTTCCTGCCCAGATCTGTCAGAAGTGGTTTTTAACAAAAGCTAATTATCATTTGTAGCAAATGTTATCCGTGGTGATACAGATAATAAAATTGTTTATTCTCTTTTCTTCAGTAGACCCAAAGAACCATAGGGCCCACTAGTCTTAGCTGCACTGATATTTGCTTTACAAAGGATGAGCCATTAGGACTAGTCAATCAGAATGGAGCTCAATTCCCTAAAGGTGTGTGCATTTGGGTTGGTCATTTTCCAACTCAGATTCAAGGTCCTTGTGCTCTTTTGCCCCTAGGCTCTCTCTGGAAGCTAGGTGTGTTGATGTGAATCAGCCTAAGGAGGCAACACACAGTGCTGTTCCCCTCTGGACTCCTGGAGCAGGAAGCACCCTCCCTACTGGCCAAGCAGGGGCTCTTCTATACACGGCTTAATGTCTCAAGTGCTTTAGACTGCAACACAATCTGAGCATCACTGGAAGCTGGGGAGTTAGACAGGAAGCCATGGAGAAATCTGAAATAGGATTCTCCAGCGTCTCACAATGGGACTGGGAAGGAAGCCCACATCTGGCTCCAAATGAAATTTTGCCCTAGTCGCTCTGTGCTACCACATCATCTTTTAAAGCACATTTCTAAAGGGCAAAGGAGTAACGACCTCATTTTGTTCTTCCTCCATCCTTCTCATTCTCAGAGCGTGACTTCTTCATCGCAGCGGCCCTCAAATTCTGCCTCACGCTCTCAGGATTCCAGAGATAGAAGAAATATCTGTAAGATTCAACCTGTTATTCCTACACTTTCTAGAGCTGGGTGACTCTAGGGCCTTGAGCAAGGAGGGTGCTGAGAAAGTGAGGTCACCAGGTAAAGCCACTAGGGAGCAGAGTGATCAGTGTGTAACCACGTCATTGCAGGTGGTGGTTGAGGGCTCAAAGGCAGCCCGGTGAGGGCAGCGTGGCAGCCCATATGGGACTTCCTGGTGCTTTCTCTAGTCCGTGTCAGCAGCTGACAAGTTGGGAGATGCTAGACAAGTTGCTTTCTTTCTTTGTTGGGTAGTGTTTGATCTAGTAATCTCTAAGAGAAAGTCTCTCTTCAAGAGCTGTTGACTCATGACCTTTACAGTCTAACGCTAAAGTGTCCACATTGCCATTCTTCTTGCAGGAGGGGCGCAGCACAGAGACAATATCTACGCTGTGTCCTCAAGGCTAAGATGAAATTAGGCTGACTGTGGAGTGTCCTTTATTGGATGGGTCATGTTACTATAAGCTTCTCTATGGAATTAACAGGTGGATTCTTGGCATAACTTCACCCTACAGATTTTTTAGTTTGGTTGCTTGTTTGCTTGCTTGCTTCTCTGAGACCTGAAAGCAGGACTTAGGAGTCCATATCCATCAGTTCAGAGGTCGAAGATCCTCTCTTTATACAGTAAAAACACTACAGGAAACAAGTCTGTGAATTCAAACATGGAATTTGGAAATATCCTAGACTCTTGCTTTAGAAGGCTCTTCTCTACCCAGTGACAGCAAAATGGAATCCCAAACAGCCCCTCTTCCAGGACTCTCTGAAACACTGTACTGTTGTTATATAGCTAGGCATGCTTTGACTTCAGATTACCAGGACATCAGCTATAATTCCAGCTCTTCCTCTGTCTTACTAAATCATCCCACTACCCAAGAGGCTGGAACTTGAGACTTCCTATGTCACCCCTTAGAGTGCTGGGATTACCAGTGGGTACCATCACCCCATCTTCAAAAGCATTGTTTTTCCTTTAAAATTAATGTACTAAAGACTACATAACTTTATTATTATATCTATAATAAACCATTATAAAAATGAGGCCCGCCAAGTGGGAATCTCTGCTGCATTCCAGATACCCCTAGACCCAATGCTAGCCCAGGCCCCGTGAGTGTGTGGGAGCACTTCCAGCTACCCTGTGCTGGCAGGACTTACTGGTTCCAGCCCAGGTGCAGCATGGGTGAGACCCTCTTCCACACCCTTGGGATGACCCCCACCACTCCACAGCACCTCCCCTACCCCACCCACTGAGTAGGAATTTCTGCCATGTTTGGGGAACCCCCTGACCCAGTCCTAGCCGAGGCCTGGTATGTGGGAGATCTTTCGGCTACCCTGTGCCAGTGGGACCTACTGGTCCCAGCCCAGGCTCAGCATGGGTGAAACCCTCTTTCACCCTCTTGGGACGCCCCCCCATCACTCTGGAGTACTCCCCACACCCTGCCCACAGAGCAGGAATTTCTGTCATATTCCGGGAACCCCCAGATCCAGTCCTAGTCCAGGCCTGGTGGGTGTGTGGGAGAGCTGCCTCTGCCACCTACTCCATTTTGTCACCTCCACACTCAGCTCAAGCCTGGTATACAGGCCTGGGGTGAAACCCTTCAGCTGCAATCCCTGAAGAGAGTGTAGGGAACAGAACCACCCAGGTAGTCCAGAAGCAGAACATCTTGCAGAGGGGCACAACAAGTTAACCTCCAAGGGCAGCAGCAGGAAGAAGCTGAGCACAGCAGCAAGACCCAAGCCAGGCACAGCTGGATAAATCCAAATTTGTAGATCTGCACCTGAACTTCACTAAGTACTAAGGTTATAGCTGCAACAAAGATCTACAGCAAAGGTCAGAAGACAGTGCCACATAAAATGACAATGAGAAGGAGCAAAATGCAATCTCAGAACCCAAGCCCACCCATAACAAGTGCAGAGGACACTAACACAGAACAAATTGGGAATCACACAGCTGAAAGCAATGAATCAACGGCTTCTGAAATAAAGAAACAGCTGCAGAACGGTATAGAGGAACTCAGACTGGAAATGAAAAAAGAAATCCCTGAATTAATAACATGTGCAGTAAAGAATCAAATGCAGAAACATATGGAGGAAATCCAATGCCACCCAGAACAAGTGCAGAGGACACTAGCTCAGCTCAAACGTATGAATTAACAGCATCAATAGTAAATAAACAAAAGCAGAAAGTCATAGAGAAACTCTGAGCAGCATTCTTTTCTATTAGCTCAGCGTGAATGTGAGAATTAATAGCGCTGATAGTAAATAAGCAACAGCAGAAAATTATAGAGGAACTCAGAGCACAATTATTTTCTGAGGTAAAAAAAGAATTCTCAGAACTCATAGCATCTGAAGTAAAGAGGCAACTACAGAAACATAGGGAGGAAACCCAATCTGAAAA
>NW_004524582.1:13095175-13095715 GCF_000260255.1 Octodon degus | reverse complement strand
TCTTCACAAACCATGCAGGCAAAAACAGCATGGAGCAGAGTACTTCAAGTCCTCTATCAAAACAAATTCCAGCCCAGACTACTATACCCTGCAAAACTCTCTTTCAAGATTGATGGAGAAGTGAAATACTTTCATGAAAAAGAACAGCTAAAGAATTTCACGATGACAAAGTCAACCCTACACAGGCTACGGAAAGATGTTCTAGAGAGGGACTAAAATGATCAGCACTCCACGAATGAGATCAGAAGCAACCAACTAAATAGGGTAAACAATTAAACACAGGAGAAAAAGGAATAAACAACAACAGGTAAATAACATGTCAATCATAAGTCAATATATCTCAATTCTAACCATCAATGTAAATGGACTCAATTCACCAATTAAGAGAAATAGGCTGGCACAGTGGATTAGGAAACAAATTCCAACAATATGCTGCATACAAGATACACATTTAACTCATAAAGACATTCATAGGCTGAAAGTCAAAGGATAGAACAAAATACTACATGCCCCAGCACCTCAGAAAAAAGCAGGGGTAGC
>NW_004524582.1:13078065-13084862 GCF_000260255.1 Octodon degus | reverse complement strand
TATGTATTCAAAGTGGTTAGGATAGATATATAGTTACATTCTCTTAATGAATAGAGGGATTTGTTCTAATGGTGTTTGTAAATAGGATATCATGTCCACCTCTTGTACAGCAATTGACCACTAGGAAGAATGTATGCAATGTGTTAATTATTAAAACTGCCCTACCAGTTTGGCTTGAAACTGTCTCATTGCTATTTGTTTCTCAATAAAATTATGGAAAAAAATAAAAAATAAAAAATTAAAGTGAATAAGCCAAGTCACTCCATAGACTGGGGCCTTGAACCGAACTTCCCAAAAGATATGGATGGCTAATAAAGAGTAAACTACAATGTCTGTTCACTCTAGTAATCAAAGAAGAGAAAATAAAAGCATGATTTAATTTTAGCCAACTGTCAGTATTATCTAATCCATTGTTCCCAGCGCTGAGGAAGTGATACATGAGGCATTTGAGCACACCATAGCTGCTAAATCTTCCTGAAAATAATGTGACAGAATATCTGGAGTTTCAAGTTGGTCTCATGTGCACACAGCATGAAGAAAATATGTACAGTAATGGGATTCTTCAATCAATACCTGTTGTCCCCTTTTTAAAATAAGATACATATTTAAGTGTATACATGGCCATTTGTCCCAGACCACAAATCCTAATCTCCTTGTACCTAAACATGACCCTGTAAACATGTTCTATCCTAAGTAATCCAAGTGGGAGCAGTGGGTGCAAACTCCCAGAAGTTTCCCTAGAGAGAGACATGCTTTCTTTCCCTCTTCTCCTTCTTCCCTTCTGGCTAGAACACACTTTCAATGGCCAGGTGTCCTGCAACCACCATCATCATGAAGTGCTCTAAGAGTGGAACTCAGACATGGCAAAGCAAGTTGTTAAAAAGCCATCCCTGTGGACCCCCAAACTATTTTTTCATTCATAGCACAAACTTTTCTTAGGTGTAAGCCACAGCAAATTGGATTTTTACTTACAGCCAAAACCAACACAAATATTATGTGAGTACCTCAAATGATAGCAAAGTCGTTGATTAGAAAGAGCCATATGCAAAACAATGTATAATATGCTACTATTTGTATTTGAAAAAAGAAATAGAAAATACTAATATATGTGGGGACTGTGTCCCCCACTGCTCACACCTTTATCTCTTGCTCATGCCACAGAATTTGATGTTGCCACATGACTCACCTAAACCCACAGAAAGAGCAGAGACTGGCACTGTGCCGCTTCCTGCTGAGCCTATGAAGGCCTGGCAGCTGCCGTCAACTGTTCTTTGCAATATTATTTATAGTAGTGAATAAATAAATAAATCCAACTTCAGAACATTTGAAATACAGTACTGCTTTATATGTATTTCTACATATGTTACATGGCACGATGAAGGGAAAATGCTTATTATATAGAACGAAAATGATACCATATAAAATTATACTTGTACTGAATATTGTATTCTGTAAACATACATAGAAAAGAACTTGAATGAATTCTATTAAAAATTGTTAACATTCACTTCTCAATGAGAGAATAAAGGCTAATTTATGGAAACCCATTATTCTTTTCAAATTTCTTACAGAGTACGGTTTACTTTTGATTTTCCTAATTCTGTTTTTTTCTTTGTAGTTGGTCTTCTTGGTCCTTGCACAATGCTCTGGAGCCCTGCAGATCAAATTCTTTGATTAACTCTTTGCAGTTTTCCTGACACATACATTACTGGGTCTTAGTATATATCTTTGTTCCTGCTTTTAGTTCTCTGCTTTCACTGAATGCTTTTGTGAAACAAAATTCTCGTTTTCTGCATCTTTATCTTCCATGTCACACTAACTATAATACACGAAGCACTTGAGAACCTTATTCTTCCTTTTGTTGTTTCTTTTGGTTTCAGTATGAGACAACTAAATTCTCTCTCTCTCTCTCTCTCTCTCTCTCTCTCTCTTTCTCCCCCCCACACCGTGTGTGTGTGTGTGTGTGTGTGTGTGTGTGTGTGTGTGTGTGTGTGTGATTTGGCAGGAAGTCCCATGAGGCTGAGAAAATCAAGGCCTGGGATGAAGGTGTGTTTCCCCAGAGAACGTCCGCGCAGGAGTCTTCTTGCCAGCACTAGCCACTCACATCGGGAAGGGAACAGTTTCTGCCCAAAGTTGTGACTAGGAAATCTCAGCTGAGGGGGCTTTGTTTTCTAGCATACTTCAAGGCAGGCATAGACTTTCAAATGCCTAGCATCCTGTTACCACTTTCACATAGCAAAGGCCACAGAGTAGGCTTCTGTCCCACAGCAGAGCAGTTTAAGCTCAGGAATCTTACTCCCTGCTGTCTCCACGTGCTCATGGGATAGAGTCTCATCTAAAATTTCCCACCCAGGATCCATCTCCCTATTGATTTTAGTCCATGGAATTTCCAATCACTTTTTTGCAGATATTATAAGCATGCTTTGGTCATATGTTATACAGTATACTTAGTTTTTTAAACACCAACATATTTCAGAATATCTAATCAACCCACCATGAAGCAGAATTAAGGGTCTGGGTTGATGTTTCTTTTATAATCACAAAGTTTTAAGTACAAAAGAGCACATTCCTACAAATCAGGAAATATCTCATCTATTAACTGTCCTAAAAATTTCTGACAGTCTGCTTTATCCATTACTAAAAATTGTTCAGTACAGCTCTAGGGAAACCATGTACCTCACCAGGACTGAGATTACCTAATTCATCGCCATCATGCAGGGGCACTACATAAGAACTTCCACACATGTGCAGAGGGAATGAAAGGTTGGAGAACACTAGGCACTCATTAAATGTCCATATTAAGAGAATACAATACTCATATTCACTAGACAGAATTTTGGAAATGAATATGGTTTAGCTAGTTTCCTGTTACTATAGGAAATACCTCAGGTAATCCACTTAAAAAGAAGAAAGGTTTACTTTGACTCAGTTCTGTATATAAATATATACATATAGGTGATGTAGTGTATATATGTATATAAATATATATAGTGGGTCTAGTGGGTCTACGTGTAACATATAATATATATATATTTCAAATATATATATATTTCAAAGAGCTGAAATGAATGTCCCCCTGGCCAGGCCAACTCTCTCATGACCATTGCCCGTGATGGTGTTTAGACAACACTATGCTCTACCCCGCAGGCCTGCAGCTTACTGCAGCCTTCCCTTTCATGTCAGAACTAAATGAGAGGGCATCTGCCGGGGTTGGAGCAGCTCGCACGCATCCAGCAAGAGTTTGTCTGCATGACAGTGGGGAAAAGGAGGGTGAGGGTGACAGCGAAAGTGGCAACAGCCACGACAGCAGCTGTGGAGAAGATGCAGGGCCACAGCAAGCAACTGGAAGACAAAATCGGTGCAGCACAAGCAGAGCCTTCTTTGTTTTGGACTTGAAACTCCAGAGGAGCAGAATGTAACTGCTTGCTTGTACCTACAGCCTCTACAGTAGTATAAGTGGGTACTTAAAACTACTTCCTATCCACAGGAACTATCAGCATTACTATTAGGATTCGTTGCCACATTAGTAGTAGGAACTGCTGGCGTTACTCTGGCTATTAGTGCAGAGGATCACAGTAAATCTTACAAGTCATGAGTGTTAAGTCTCAAGCCTCCAGCCAAAATGGACAAGGATGCATCCCAGGCCCAGGTACTTCCAAGGCCCTGGTACTTCCTGCTGTAGAATGAGAGTGCCAGTTAACATCTACTGAGCACCTATAATATGCCACGGGTGGTGCTTTTCCTCCTCATCTTGTCCAGTCTCACCAAAACAGTGTCTAAGGAAGCATCTGACTAGCCTGCCCCCTTGGAAAGGGGCACAGTAGAGGACTCAAGAGCACAGATCCTGCAATCTGTTACCTGAGTATGAATCGCAGCTGTCACTTTCTTTGAACAAAGTTATTTAACTTTCTGGCCTTCTAATTTACCAGTAAGCATAAGGGTAGTCAGTGACTCGGGGCTGACATGGAATGGATGAGTTGGAGACGTGAGGTATCTGGATGGAACGTAGCGAATACCTAAGCCTGAGCCATGTTATCCCCACCTTTCAGATGAAGAAGAGAAGTTACTTGGCTGGTAGCAGCTGGTTGGGACTTGAATCAACTGACTGACTTCAGCCTCCCGACATAGAGAAGGAGCACAAGGGTCCTGTCCTCAAGCCGCAGTGCCCTCTCCCCACCATAGCTGAACACACTGTCTTCTGCCAGCTGAGGAGAAGCATGTCCCCCTGGCCAGGCCAACTCCAGAACCCCACATTTTTCAAAGTGGAGGATGTGTATGGCAGCTAAGGGGTGGAGAGGGAGACACCACAAGGCTCTCAGACCCAACAACTGCCACTGAGCTCTGTCTCCCAGGCCACCAGAGAGGAAGCCAGTACTGTGTCTTCCCACCAGTAGGCGCACTGTCTGAGAGCCCGACCCCAACCGCCATGGCCCCCAGGGGGGTGAGCAGATCACCATGTGCCAGCTACAGTGAGACACACTCCTTAGCCTGATCCCCTAAGGAGCTGACGGCGCAGGCGCAATCGCTTTGCCCTCACATATGAGGAGCTTAAGGGAGGTCAGGCAAATGGTCTAAGGACACACCACAAAATAACAGCCAGCGCCTGGTCCAGCACTGGCCCATCCAGCTCCTTTCCCCTAATCCAGGCCATAGCAGAGGAGATGACTGAGATGAAATGCTCAGGAGGTGACTCCTTTCTCCAGAACACTGGCAGATGAAACTTGGGAGCCTTTGGGGACCAAGACGAGGGGACAAAATCTTCAAAATGAGCTCAGCTCTGCACTGTGCTGCGCATCCCTAAGAGGTTTTGCATTCACCAGTCCCAGCAACCACCGTTTACTGAGGAACTTTCATGTGCTCAGCACCATGCTTGGTAAGAGATTGTAAGCCCCAAGAGGACAGGAGCAGAGTCAGCCTTGTTCCCTCGCAGTCTCTCCAAACTGAGCACAGAGCCGGGCTCTCAATGAAGGCTGAATAAGTATTTCTAGAATGAGCCAGTCATGAGCCAATGAGCCAATCAAAATATCCGTCCTAATCCTTACAATCACTCTGTGAAGTAAAATGCACAGGTCGGGGAAGACGTTAAATCCTGAGTGCTTGAATTCCCTGCTGAACGTCGCGTAGCCAGTGAGGGATGTGTGCAGCTGGGGTCCCAGCCTTGCATATCTGCCTCCCAAGTCAGACGCTTTCCTCTGTATTTCTCCTTCCTAGAAGGAGACAGAAGCTGTACCTTCCAGGTTGTGTTGAAGACGGAATGAGATCAGGTGTGTGAACATGTTTTGCAAACTCTGCAGCTGGAAAAGTTGGTGACTGTGATATCCTAAACATGAAATCAAAACCTCAAGCCAAAACAGCACAATGTTACTGGGATTCTGAGCACTGAAAAGAAATCGGAGTATTAGGGAGCAAGAAGGCTGTCACCTACCTTGAAATCAAATCCTCCCCTACATAAGCAACTGAGAGGAGGATGTGGAGGGTGGGGAAGAGACCCCCTGACTTAGAAGTGTGGGGCAGAAGTACACAAGGAGCACCCCAAATTACATTTGACTTAATGTGGGGCCCTCGACAGAGCATCCCATCAACTCCAACTGAACAAAAGGGACAGCATAATGCGAGGAGAAGCTGTCACAGGTGTTTGGCTCAGAACAAGATGCCCACTGCAGAGGTCCCCTAGAAGGTCCCGTGGCCCTTGGGATATGTCTCAGCTCCTGGGTGAGCCTTCTAACCTCCACCCTCCAGGGCAGCAAAGTAGACCTTGCCAATGCCTTCCACTTGAGGAGCTCACAACACCACCCTTCTCTTTCCACTTCTCTTAGCAGCCCGATCTTCATTTTCCCTGTTAGATATAGCATAGAAATTTACCCACAAAATCAAGAAGGCAAGGCCCAAGTGCAAAAGTGAGAGCTCGGTGAGTATCCCCCTTCCCTATACATCCTCCAAAAGGTGACTTAGCACAGACCAGAAAACAGAAAGCAATTAGCTAAACACAGCCATAAAGCTTTTTCAGGAACACAAGTGCAGCCTCAGCCCGCAGTGGTTAGCAGAGTCCGAGCCTTCAGTGAGGCTCCCGATCCTGAATCATCAGGATGGGGAGCCCACAGGGGACAATCTTGCCAGCTTTTTTTAAGCTGATAAATTGAGGGATGGAAAAACTAAAAGATTATTTTAAAAATAGTTCAAGGATGTTGCTTCAGAAATGGAGTGCTCGCATTCCTGTTTTCCCAGATTCAGCAGAGGGAAAGGAAACTCAAAGGCCTCGGGGCCAAACCTGGGAGCTCTTTGAGGAACCTGCTGGGCACAGCATGGGGGTTAGGCAGGCCAGGGCCACTTGGGCTTACCTGGAGAGAATCCAGCCTCAGCAGCAACGTATTTTATGATGCATTTTCCAGAGAAGCCAGAAATAAGGGACCTGGGGACTAGAGGGTAAAATCTTCTGATTTTTAAATGTTTTGAAGTTTTGGCCGAGCAACTGCAGGTTATCAATTTGCAGCCATAATCTCTCTCCTCCAGAATGATATCATGGTCCCTGTCTTAGTTACTTTACTTGTTGCTGAGACATAATACCTGGCACCCAAAGTTAAAGGGGGAAAGGTTAATTTAGCTCGCAGGTTGTAGAGGTTTCAGTCCATAATTGGCTGGCTCCAAGGCAGGGTGGCACATGCCAGAGGGCAACTGCTTATACCACCAGGGCAGAGCAAAAGCAAAGAAAGCAGGGCTGGGGAGATGGCTCAGTGGAGTAAGCGCTTCCTGGGCAAGTGCAAGGGCCTGAGTTCAATCCCCAGTTCCACCAAAAAAAA
>NW_004524582.1:13028988-13077965 GCF_000260255.1 Octodon degus | reverse complement strand
AGAAAGCAGAAGATGGCAAAAAGCCTTTTTCTGTCCATTACATGGTATCCACTCTACTGGGATTAGGGCCAATCCAATCAGTGGGTTGATTAGCAATCACTCACCCTTAATCCTAGCACCCTTAATCCCAGCATGAAACTACCCACCTATCACACACTCTAGATTCAGCACCTCCAGAAAAAGTCCTATGGTCCCATGAGGCTTTGGGGGACATGTAGACACAAACCACAACAGTCCCTACCACACTACACACCTAAACCTCACTCTGAGGAGGAGCCAGTTTCCACTTGTGCATGCCCCCACCATCAGAGGTCCACACAGTCCCATGGTCACCTCAACTTCCCATGGCCTCATTTCCTGATCTTCGAGATAGACTTGATGAATCTCACCTGCTTCATGCCCTGCACTTTTGTGCATAAATCCAATACAATAATCTGCAAAAACAAGAGCCACTCATCTATATGTCCACAGGACCTGTGCACAACGAAAATAATAAAATTAAAATTAAAAGTTAGTTGAATGGAAAGGTGCTTTGTGGAAAGAGTCACCAGCTCACAGAACGCTAATCGTCCAAAGCCTTCCAAGTTGTATACAAAGGCTTCTTGTAACTCCTTTTTATGTACTTTCCCCCCACCCCACAAACAAAGTTCTTCAAACTAAAGTAATCGACAGTATCTGTTTAGTAACTTAGAAAGGGGGAGAGAGAGCGTGCTTTTATGCAAATCTGATTTCCCTATAATAATCTAAAGCTATTCTGCTAGAAGGAATTATCTCTGCAGGCTGGCAGCTGTGGTAGGCAGTGAATTAAAAATGGCTCTGTACATGGAAAAATTTGTGCTAAAATCAGAGCTATTCTTGGAGAGGACATCAATCTAGCCCAGCTCCCATGACGCTCCACATGTGGGAATGACATAAAAGCATGAGGTAGAAACTCTCGTGACATCACAGCAAGGGATTGTGTCCCACCTGAGACACCGTACCATTCTCACAAGATGAAGATGGAACCAATGTTGGACTCCATGCAGCCAGTGTCACCTGTACCTTTACCTTAGAAGGACATTGGAAGAAAAGTGAATCTGTCCACAATGTTCTATTCAACCCAAATTTGATCCCCTGCACAGTGTTGGGGTGTGATAAGCCTGTTAAATCCTTTGTTCTGTCTTCCACTCCCCATAGCCCTCTTTTTATCTGCCTTCTTTCCTTTCCTGCTTCTTTTCCTCTTTCCTTTCTCCCTTTGGCATCTCTTTTCCTTTCTCCCTTTTTCTCTCTTTCTTTCTCTCCCTCTGCCCTTTCCTGCTTGCAGTTCTATCACAGACACCTAAGTCACAAGCCACCCAGCAAGGACATATGCTACGCAAGGGCTCTTTGTCATTGGGAAAGGGACATGCTACAAAACATATTTTAAGGAGTGCATCGCTACTGCCACACTGCATGCAAACTGTCATCACGTTCTTAATGAGGCAACTGCTTCATCCATAAAGGCACCCTGGCTCTGAGTGGCTAATATTTGTTCAAGGTAACTTGGAGTGGCCACAGCCATCATCCCTTAAAAGAGGCCAACCTGTACAAAAATAAACTATTACATACCCCAGGCAAATCCTGTCTCCTTCATCAGAACAGAATTTTCTTGGAAGTGGTGTCCCTGTGTGCCCTGAGGTATCTGCCTTCTCTCTCTCTCTCTCTCTCTCTCTCTCTCTCTCTCTCTCTCTCCCCCCCTTCTCTCTCTTATTGTGGACACCATCATTGCGTCTGCTTGAAGCAGTAGATTTCAAATTGCACTGTATAGATATGCATGTACTTTGTGTAAAGGGCTTTGGGCTTACCTTGACTTAAGTCACTGTGTATCTGTTTAGATAACTCTGAGGCAATGCTAGGAATGCCAAGAAATGGCATCTTCTAATTTGGAACTAGTCATCTCATCCTTCCAAACCTTGTTAAGAAATTAGCCTTGTCAATGTGCACAGCCCATGATCTTAGAGGTTTCTAGAGCCAGCACACACCCATGGGGAAGACAGGATTTCCAGAACATTCTGCACCAGGCAGAGATGGCTCCATTCAGATCCATCAGTCCAGGAACCTCCATAGGAGAAGGCAAGACAAGACTGTCAGGGGTTATAAACCCCTTCTCGGGGCTTTAGCTCCAGCCGCCATCGAACAGCGCAGACCAGACACCAAGGTGCAAGGATGGATTTTTAACCCCACTGCACTCTCTCTTCCGGGGCTCCAAAGCAGCCTTCCCTTGGAAAGCAAGACAGGGCGGCACTGCAGGGTTCATTAAAGAGACAGCTGCATCCATTTTGCTCATTACTCTTCGTGTAGAAACTGCAAATTGCATTTGCAAATATTTTCTTTAAAATAAAATTGTCATTTCAGAGTTTCTTGCAAGCACCAGTGTCTGGATAAAATGAGTAGCAGCACTAATGTAAAATGGATGGCAGCCCTACATTCTTTATAGAGGTAGCAAGCCACATCCTGTGGAAGCGCGACCCAAGGAGAACAGAGCAAAGGGGGCAGGGGTGTTCAGGTGAAATGAATCACTGGCCAGCCCTGGCCCGCTGGGGCAGAGCTGATCTGATATACTCTGCGTTCTCCTGGATCCAGTCCAGTGATCCTGGATTTTAGAGGAGGCAACAAAAATATGAGATGTAGTTCCTCTCACTGACCTTGTTCTCTGTTTAATGGACCTAGGTTGGTTTCCCCCAGAAATCCTGATGGAAGGCAACCACTGTCTGGACATTAGGTGCAGGAGGCCTGTGCCTCGATCTCCCCCTCTGTTGGAAGTGTTAATCATAAAGCCTCATTTGTTGGGCTGTTAATGAGAAACGATTCTCATCAAGTACCCACAAGGATGTTTAGCATACAGTTAGCACACGGTAAACATGGATACAGATACACAAGTGGAAACCCCTTCCAAACTCATATTCTGAGCCTGCAAAGCAGGAGGCAGCTTCTTCAAAGGTTCCCTTTAAAAGGCTCTACTGGAGTAAGAAGCTCTGAATGCAATACTTGAACCCACAAGTCAAAACAAGTCAATTTTAACATCCACCAAAGAAAGAAAACCTGATTTTGCACCTCCAGCTGTGAAGCAATAAGACAGGCACACCGCCACCCAGGAAGTGTTTCTACCAAAACACTGGACCTGCACTCCATCAAGCTTCTGGATCTAACAGTTTACAGGAGCAAAAGAAAAGGGACAGAAACTCATCACAATGAAAGCAGTAAAATCCAGACTGTGGGAAATTCAATAGGGCAAACTCTTCTGCTTCTTCCCCAGACTGTAAGCCAAGAAAGGAAGAGGGGGGCTGTCCTTGAATAAAGGAAATGTAAAAAGTCACATCCACCCAATGCAATGAGTAGAACTCATTCGGGGACAAGATTAGAAAATGCCAACGGTTCAAATCAGCGAAGTTTGAACACTAACTGGGTACTTACGCTATTAAGGAATCACTTCTTTCTTTTTTAGTTGCTCTTCCTACTGAGAGTCTGATTTCTGTGGAGTCAAAGCAACAACCACAGTTCTCTCCTCCCAGGAATGGGTTGGAAGTGGTGGTCTGTGATCTCCAGAATCTGGCTGGCAGGTTCTACCTGTGCGTCTCGAAGCCAGGCTTACTGGGCGAAGCCCAGCTGTGAAGTGACCAGAGTCAAACACTGCACAACAGACCTGTAGGACCCAGCTTACCCGCATCTTCAGGTGGGTGCAGCCCAGCCCAGCTCTGCCTATAATCACCTTAGAGCCTCAGGTGAATACAGTCCAGCTGAACCCCAAGAGAGAACAAGGAACTCTTGTTTTACTCCCTCCACTTGGAGGCAACCTGTTACACCGCAGAAAATCAGGAAACTTGATCTCACAGAAATGCATTCTTAAATATTGACAAAAGAAATGATATGATAGCTGGGATTTTCAAATTAATCCAGTTAATAGTGAAAACAAGCTCATCCATGTGTTGCTAATTGTTCAAACTAAGAAACTGGATCAAAGAGAATAATTACACCTTTCCCCTCTGCTCTTGGATATTCTCAAAATGTTTGCTAATGCATAGGTTTTTTTGTAAGAGCTCTGCATTTAGCAAGAAAAGATTTGATGCTTACGGAGAACAGAATGGTTGGAGCTTAGAGGTGGCCCCATACGGCAGCAACAACAGATGTTACTGTTTACACGTGTGATACTGTTAGCAGCGCCATCATTACCTGTCCAGGTACTGGCCCTCCACCTCTTGAAAGCAGCAAATGGAGGTGAAGGAATCTGCAGCCCAGAGTGGAATCAAATCCCAGCTCCACCTTCAGCTAGCTGGGCATCTTTAACATGCATCCTCTCTGTTTTCGAGCATGAAAAGAATTATTTTCCCAATGACGTTTCCCAGTGCTTAAATACACACATGGACAGCCTATGCTATGAAGTTCCACAACAGTGTAGATGTAACTGTTGCAAGCTATAAATGCAAAAGAAATCATTGATTCTTAAGGCGCTACCAATATTCCATCACTAGAGATCATATGCCTAGCAGGGGAAAAATGTCAAATTTCTGTTCTGAAGAGCACATCACACTAAAGGACAAAATGGCTGTGGTTTCATCATGGAGAATGGATCCCCAGTAAACATACAGTTGGGGGTGGGTGGTCCATCTGGGGACCGAGCATCCTGAAGGTCATGAGCCCATGTACAAGGCATCCAAGATGCAGTCCTACAAAGTAGCATGTGACTAGATGTCCAGAGAAGCACCACATTCTGGACAGGAAAGCCTAGAGTACTGCTAAGGAGAGACAGGCAAGCTGCTTCCTGCCCTGGGCAATGCCACATCAGCACTTGTGGACTAAGCAACTTGGAAATGTGTCTACTTGGGAAGAACTGATTATTCTTCCAAACAACACCAAAGAGGTAAGCAGGTCATTAACTGTGCTAATAAATTAAATTCATTTACTAATACATGTGCTGCTATATCAAGAACTATAATTCTATCTACATCTCTATGTAGTAAGTTGGGGGAGAAGATACTTATAACTGAAGTAGATTCTTCTGTTAACTTGCCTTTCTGTTTCACTGGCTTGTTATTTTTTAAATTGATGGGAAAATGAATTAAATAATGTGGCTTAAGAAATCAGCTTAAATTCAAACCCAGCGTGGGCAATGTAGCAAGATCCTGTCTCAAAATTTAAATTTTCCAGAGTGCTGTGAATGTAATTCCTTGCCTTGGGTTTAATCCCTAGCTCCACCAAAAAGAAGAGAAAACTGCATCAGGGAGGAAGAGAGGAGAAAGAGGAGAGAGGAAGACAGGATGGGGGAGGAGGAGGAGGAATTGGAGAGGGAGAGAAGATAGAGGAGGGGAGGGGAGGAGGAGGTTCACTTGAATCCACACACTGGCCAATGGTTCATGATTCATAATAAAATACAACAACACACTACATTACATCAAATAGTGATAAAGCAAATAGGAGCTAAGTCCTCGCCTTTCCCCTTTCTACTAGACAGGAAGCTACCTAAAGAAGAAGCGTGTCACCAGTTTTGCAGTTTGGTCATCTTTTTGTGGCTGTAGTTGGAAGTTTAGACCACCGCTTCCCAAAGAGAGCTGCAGACCTGTTCTCTGCTAATTCTAACCTCATTTTACCTGTTGAGGGTCATTGATTTTGTGTGTGTACTTGGGAAACACTGAGTTAAACAACCTTCGTGGGGTTTTTGCATCTGATGGCCACTGTTTTGTTTTGTGTTTTGCCTTTTATGTTATATAGTAAAAGTTAAAATGAAAGACAAATCCAGGTAGAATATAGTGACTTGCAAAATGTAATGCAACTTCCAACAATTATGAAAATACACAAAATCAAGGTGCAGCACCATAAGTATTCACACATTTTCAGTGGTGTGGAGAACACTGTAAATTTTTTCTACCTTTATCCCTGAATCTGATAAATAATTTAAACCAAATGTTTGCTTTGGCATCTTCTCAGAAACACTAATGTGTGTATCACGAATTTCAAAGAGGTTCCAAAAATGTGTCATTCGTGAGATTTTTCCCCAAACTCTCATTGCTTGGAACACGCAGGGGAAAGGAAGGACTCCGACGCCCAGAGAACTAGCATGGCTCACACAGTGCCGCTTACACCAAACCTGGGCCACTTCCAGTTTGGTTTAGCAGATAGCATTAACCTTATTCTATTGTAATTGGCTTTATTTTTTATTTTAAAGAGAAAAAAACAAAATTTCAAAACAAGATAATGCAAGGAATAATGATAAATATATTGTGTATCACTATCTTTAAATTTAATCATCTCAATGACATTAATACAAACCTTTCTCTTTTTTAATTTTAAAGTTCTTTTTTTTAATGTATTTGGTACAGGGTCTCACTATGCAGCTCCGACTCATAGTGATCCTCTTGCCTCCCCAGCACTGGGATTATAGGAGTGCACCACCACCCCGGGTCTCAGTCACCATCTCAGTGCATCCGGGGGTGGGGCTGGCATGTAGTGCTGGGGGTGGAACCCAGGTCCCTGTACTTGTCTAAGCAGGTGCTAAGTCCACTGAGCTATCTCACCAGCCCCAAACCTTTCCCTTTAATGAACTAAATGAAATTAGTAGTGTAAATATATAGAATATAGATAGATAGATAGATAGATAGATAGATAGATAGATAGATAGATAGAGTTTTTCCCCTGCTTTTTTTTTCCCTTTCCTTCCATACCAGATCATCTTTCCTTTTGAATGGTATCTTCCCATTTTGCAATATCTATCATACTAGTACACATTTTGCATCCTATTCACTCTTTTAGCTTTTCACACTAGGGCAATAATATCATATTTGAATATGTTCATCTGGTTTATTTCTTTTATGAATATGGTCTTGAGTTGCATCCATTTACCTATAAAAGTCTCTAGTCTATTATTCCTCATGACTGAGTAGTACTCCATTATATAAAAGGACCACATATATTTATCCATTCCTCGGTTGATAAGCATTTGAGCAATTACTAATTGTGCTTCTATAAACTTGGGTGCACATATATTGCTGTGGTATGATGTTTTCAGTTCTTCTGGAAAAAATACCCAGGAGGGAAATAGCTGGGTTGAATAGGATCTCCAATCCCAGCTTTTTGAAGAACACTAATTTCCATAGTGGTTGTACCAGTCTGCACTCTCACCGACAGTGGAGAAGGGTTCCTTTTTCCCCACAGCCTCACCAGCATTTGTTGTTGGTTGATTTCTTGATGGTAGCCATTGTTTATGGGATGAGATGTAATCTCAGTGTTGTTCTAATTTGCATTTCTCAAACTACCAATGATGTAGAACATTTTTTAATATATTTATTTATCATTTGGATTTCTTCCTCTGAGAAATGTATATTCATCTCAGATGCCCATTTTTGATTGGGCCTTTGAATCTGGGGTCTAGAACATATAAAGAATTTTTTAATTCTTTATATGTTCTAGATAGAAGTCTTTTGTTGAGGAATAGTCAGATAAAATTTTGAATTCTTTATATATTCTTGATAGTAATCCTTTGTCTGAAGAACAGCTTGAAAATATTGTTGCCCAGATTGTGGGTGGTCTCTTTACTCTATTGATGGTTTCTCTTGCATACAAAAGCTTTTTAATAAGATGAAATTGCAGTTGTTGATTCTTGTGCTAGTACCTGTCAGTTGGGGTATTACTCATAAAGTCTTGGTCTGCACTATCTTTGGGAGTTTTGCCTATTCTGTCTTCCAGAAAATTTGATGTTTCTGTTTTAATATTTAGATCATTGATCCATTTCACATTTAGCTTAGTGTATGATGAAAGGTAGGGGTCCAATTTTAATCTTCAGCATGTGCCATGTCAGTTTTTTCTAGCACCATTTATTAAAGAAGATACCTTTCCTCCAATGAATGTATTTGGCTCCTTTAGCAAAAACAAAGTGACTGAGTGTGTCTGGAGTTATTTCTGTATCTTCTAGTCTATTCCATTGATCTTTGGATCTGGCTTTTTTCAACACCATGCTGTTTTTACCTCATAGCTTTGTAGTGTAATTTCAAGTCTGGGATTTTGATGTCCCTCCCTGTTGTGGTTGCCCAGAATTGTCTTTGCTGTTCTATGTGCATTCGGATTCCAAATGAATTTTAGGAATGTTTTCTCTAATTCTGTGAGTTTTGCTGTAGGAATTTTGATTGGAATTGCATCAAATCTATATAACAGTTTTGGAAGTACAACCGTTTTCACTATATTCATACTTCCTACCCAAAAACAAGGGGTGTCTTTCCTATTCTGATATCTTCTTTAATCACCTTGTCAGAGTGCTGTAGTTTTCAATGTAGAGGTCTTTTACATCCTTCATTAGATTGATTCCTATGTATTTCTTTTCTTTTTTATGCTAATGTGAAAGGTTTCCCCAACTTTTCTTTGAGTTTGTTATTCCTGTATACGAAAGCTATTGATTTTTGAGTGTTGACTTTGTATACAACTACACTACTGAATTGTCTCATTAAATCTAACCATTTTTAGTGGAGTTTTGGGGATCTTCTATGTATAGTATCATGTCATCTAATTTAACTTTTTCTCTCCTATGATTTTTTTTTTACTTCTTTCTCTTATCTAACTGCTCTGACTGAAGTTTCCAGGACTGTATTGAATAAGAGTGAAGCCAGTGGATATCCTTGTCTTGTCCCTGATTTTTGAGTGAAAGCTTTCAATTTCCATCCATCTAGTATGGCTATTGGTTTGTCATAAATGGCTTTTATCAGATGGAGATAAAGACCATCTATTCCAATTTTGTACAGGGTTTTTTGTCATACTGGACACTGTCAAAGGCTTTCTCTGAAACTACTGAGATGATCATATTATTTCTGTCCTTGGCTCTATTAATATGGTGTATTAAATGTATTGACTTACATATTTTGAACCACCCCTGTACCCCTGGGGTGAATCCAACTTGGTCATGGTTTATAATTTTCTTGATGATTGATTGCCTTCTGTTTGACAGTATCTTGTTGAGGAATTTTACATCTATGTTCATTACAGATATTGGCCTGTAGTTCTTTTTAGTTGGGTCCTTCCCCGGTTTTGGTACCAG
Source organism: Octodon degus (assembly GCF_000260255.1). NCBI lineage: Eukaryota > Metazoa > Chordata > Mammalia > Rodentia > Octodontidae > Octodon > Octodon degus. The sequence goes on along the minus strand of NW_004524582.1, from coordinate 13,068,931 downwards.
GGTGATGATTTTTTCTAGGAATGAATTTTGGAATATTTGTTCCCTTTCAATTTCATTAAAGGGTTTGAGAAGTGGTAGAGTTGCATCTTTTCTAAATTTCTTATAGAATTCAGCAGTGAATTTATCAGGCCCTGGGCTTCTCTTTGTTGGTAGGTTTTTAATTACATCTTTCATTTCATTGATCAATTTTGATTTAGGATTTTTATATCTTCTTGATTCAGCTTTGGCAATTCATATGTATCTAGGAATCTGTCCATTTCTTCCAAATTTGCCATCTTTTTTTTTTTTTTTTTTTTTTTTTTTTTTTTTGTATTTTAGGGAAGGGTCTACAGGGTATTCAGGGTCTCACTACTAGATCCAACTTATAGTGGTCCACCTGCTTACTGCCTCCCAAGTGCTAGGATTACAGGTGGCCACCACCTTGCCCAGTCTCAATTGCCATCTCAGCATGCTCCGGGGGGAGGGGTCAGCACGGCAGGCCCAGGGATCGAACCCCCAGCCCCTGCACCTACTTGCAGGTGCTTTAATCCACTGATTTATTTGGCAAGCCCTGCATTTTCCATCTTATTAGAATTCAAGTTTTCAAAGTAAGTGTAGATTACCTTCTGGATTTCTGCAGGGTCCTTTGGGATTTCACCCTTTTCATTCCTATTGCCTGGATGTGAAACTTTTCTTTCTTTCTTTCTTTCTTTCTTTTCTTTCTTTCTTTCCTTCCTTCCTTCCTTCTTTTATAAGGTTGGGTAAAGGTTTTTTATTTTATTTATTTAATCTTTCTAAGAACCAACTCTTCAATTCATTATTTGTATTGTTTTCTTAGTCTCCGATGTGTTAATTTCTGCTGATCATATAATTTTCTCCCTTATATGGGCTTTTTTGGCTTAGCCTGCTCTTCTTTTTCTAGAAATTTGAGGTTCACTACTAAGTTGCTTATTTGTGCTTGTATTTTCCTGATATGGGTATTCACTGCTATAAATTTCCCTTTTAGGACTATTTTCATTTCCACCCATAAGTTCCAGTATTGTCATTATCATTTAATTATAAAAACTGTCTAATTTCTTCTTTAATTTCATTTATGAACCATTGGTTGTTCAGGAGGGTATTTAATTTTCATGTGTTCATGATGTTTTTGTGATTTCTTTTGTCATTAATTTCCATTTTCATTGCCTATGGTCTGGTAGTAGGCAAGGCATAATTTCAATTCCTTTGCGTTTACTTAAGTATGTTCTTTGAGCCACTATGTGACCTACTTTGAAGAACATCCTATGTGAAGCAGAGAAGAATGTATATTCTGATGTTGTGAGGTAGAACACTCTAGATATCTACCAAGTCGATTTTTTCAAGTTTGGTTAAGTTCTGATATTTCTTTTTTTTTTTTTTTTTATCTAGTTCATCTATCTTCTTGTGACTGTGGGGTATTGAGTTCCCCAATATAATTGTATTAATGTTTATTTTATTTTTATGTCCATTAGCATGTTTTGCAGTCTTTGTTATTTCTTTCTAGAATGTCCTTAAAAACACTTTGAAGTACTGATTGGATGGTCATAATTTTCCCCAGATGTTCTTCATCAAGGAAGTATCTTATTTCTCCATCAGTTTTGAAAAACAGCTCTGTGGGTTACATCAGTCTGGGTTGCAGGTTGCTTTCCTTTAAAACTTAAAATACTTCACTCCAAGCTGTCCTTGACTTGAAGGTTTGTGTTGAGGAATCAGCTGTGATTCTGATGGGCTTTCCTTTACAGGTGATTTGTTTCTTTTCCCTAATCCCTTAAGATTTTGTTGTTGTGTTGAGTTTCTGGAATCCTGATTGTGATATGCCTGGCTATAGATTTGTTTTGGTCATAGCTAATTGGAGTTCTATATGTCTCATGTATTTGTAGATGTAAAAATCTTTTTTCCTACCAGGGAAGTTTCTGCCATACTGTCTTATCCTTGTTTGCCCCACCTAGCAGTTGCTAGATTGATTTCTCATGATCCCTTGTTACTTTAAGAAATCTTTCTTTTCCTCATCACTAACTGCAGGCCTGTCTTCTATAGCTGAGATCTTATCCTCACATTGGCTTACCCTGCTGCAGATCCTTTCAGTGGAGCTATTCTCCTGGAGATTTGCTTGAATCTGCCTTCTTTCCTATGTTGAACAAGCATGGTTTCCATAGTTTTCTTAAGCTCTTCTATTTTTTGTCTTTATCTCTAAAATTACAAAGCATGGTTTTACATTGTGGACACCATCTGTGCAATTATGTGAGAAATTATTTCTGGTTTGATTTTTTTCTAGAGAGTCATTCAGTTGCTTTATTGTTACCACTTCAGGGAAGTCGGGTGGGTGGCTTTCAGATTGCCCCACCTGATTGTACTGTAGGTTTGCCTTTGGTGAACTGGAGGCCTCTGGTTGCATCTTGGCTAAGTGTCTTCTCATTTTCCTTTCCTTTTCTAGTTTAATTCCTGCAGTGATGCTTGTAAGTTGCCTATGTTGAGTTGCTTTATTGCTCGTGGTTAGAATCTTTAGGAAATAACTACTTCTTCAGAAATAACTGGGTTTTGAGTTTTGAGTCTGTTGCAAGATCCTATGTCTTCAAGTTGTTGGTAATGAGAACTTCCTGCTTGTTTGGCCAGCCCCTGGTTATCTGGCACTGTGCCGCAGTATTTTCTATGAACTTTAGTCAATCTCAGTCTTGGAATACCATAAAGAATGGCTCTTGACTAAAGCAGTATCATCATCAATAACAGTAGCAACAATCAGAGTCTAGAAAATGAGTCTGAGATAACCATTAATTTTCCACCTTTAACTGTATGAACTATATTTGTAAGCATATAACAAAATCTACAGCAGAATAGAAAGTTATATGAGTATATAAGTCCTTAATGTGTCAATTTTATCTTTAAAGATTAGGGAAAAATAGAGAGGTAGAAGAAGAAGAGATTTTTAGTAAAGCTGGAGGGCAAAGGGGGATGACACTAATTTTGAGAAACTCATGCAGAAGATTGAAGGGAAAGAGGAAAGGAAGAGATAAAAAGAAGAACTGAACATCAACCACAAGGAGCCTAGAAATCACCTTAACGCTCATGTAAAAACAAGATCAAACAATGAAAGAGAAAAAAAAAAAAAAAAAACACCACAACAAAAACAAACAAGAATGAGAAAAGAGAACAAAGTCCACTTCCAGGTCTTTGGAGACATAGAAGAGACAGAGTCTAAATCTGGCCAATCCATCCTTGCAAACCAGCAGTTGTGTTCTGTCAGGCAGTGGATAATCCCAGACAGCCTGCTCCTTCTGGCCAAGACCAGACTCATTTGGCTTGCAGCCATCAGCACACCCTCCTTAGGCCTGAGACCAGATGGAGCCATCAGCCTCTCTTGAGTCCTGAACTCACCCAGGCTATCTCCAATGCAGCTCCCAGCCATCTTGCACAGGACAACTGGGTGCTCAGTACTCACCGCCAGCTAGTGTAGTCCTTCACATCTGCTGCTCACCCCCATGGCTGCATCTCTCCACAGAGGCCTCTGGGGCTTCCAGCAATCACTGTGTGTCCAGAGGTTTGAATCACTGCTCTCTTGCAGTGAGTTCCTTCTCAGGGAGAAGGCACCATCAGCTACCTCCTTCTTCTTTGTTGACGTTCTCTGCAGGCTTCAATCATACCTCAGAGTCTTCCTGAGCCCAGGGGACCCACTTTCCTCCCTCTTGTCTTCCTCATGTTGCTATATTAAAGCATCCAGATGCCAACACTCAGAGATACTCTTTCTTTGCTTCTTACCACTCCACCTTCTTGATGTCTCCAACCAACCAACTCTCCAAGTTGGTTGGTTGGTTGGTTGGTTGGTTGGTTGGTTAGTTTGAGACAAGGTCTTGCTGCATAGTGTAGGTTGGTCTTGAACTTGTTTATGTAGCTCAAGCTGGCCTCAAACTCACAGTGATTCCTCCTGCCTCAGCCTCCCAAGTGCTAGGATTATAGATGTGTGGTACCACTTCTGGCATATAAGACATGTTTTAAAGTCACAGAGAAATCAATCAAATGGTACAGAGATTTCCCATAGACTCTCTTCCCCCTTCCATTTGTTTGTGCACAGTCTTCATTAAAGTGAGGCACCTGCTGTGGCCTGGGAGCCTCAAGAGATACATCATTATGACCTGAAGTCCAGAGTTCCCACTCGGGTCTCCCTTGGTGATGGGCATTCTGTGGATCTTGACAAATGCAAAGGGACATGCAACCACCATTGTAGTATTGAACAGAACAGCTTCTGCACCATAGAAATGCTCTGCTCTATTCTTCACCCTTCCCTGTTACAGTCAGATCTAGATGTCCCCCAAGCACCTCATGTGCTCACTGGTGAGGCTTTAGGGAGACAACTGGGTTATGGGTGCTTATCGCTGACTTGGGCTAGGAGATGGGGCCTGGAAGTGCCCCTGGGGTGTGGCCTCTTGCTCCCTTACTCCGCCCTTTCCTCACTGCTTCTGCACACCACAATCTGAGCAGTTCTCCTCTGCCAGCCCCTCTACCATGGCGTCCTGCCCTAGAGATAACCATGGACTAGAAGTGAGTCAGTCACCCTTCCCTCCTTTCAGTTGTGGGTACTGTGTATCAGCAGAGAGGAAAGCAACTAAGACACCCTTCTCCTCCCTCGTGCCTGTCTCTACCTAGCTCTGTATTCTCAGCTCATCATTTTCCAGAATGGCAGGCAGTTGGGATCACGCTGTACATCGCTTTGTTACTTGGGCTCCTTTCACACGGTGATATGCATGTAAATTCCCTCCCTATTTTTTTATGACTTAGTAGTGCAGGGGTTTTTTTCAGCACTAATATTCCATTGTCTGGCTATGGCACCACTTACTTCTCCATTCACTTCTCAAATGACATCTCCATTGCCTCCAAGGCCCGGCAGTTCTGCCTAAAGCTGTGACAAGCACCTGTGTGCAGGCTCTCAAATGGATGTAAGCTTTCAGCTTTGGGGGCTGAATGTCAAGGAGCATGGTTGCTGAACTGGATGCTAAGTGTGTGTCTAGTTTCATAAGGAAAGGCGATGCTGTCTTCCAAGCGGCCCTATCACCTTGTGTCCCCCCAGCAGTGAATGAGAGTACCTTCATCTCCGAGCCCTATCACTTTGGTGGTTGCCCTGTAACCTGACTTCTAAAATTAGCCTCCAAATGGAATGAGTACCACCGAATTTCTCTCCCCCATAGTCCCTGTGGTTTCTGTGATCCACAGGCCCACGGTCAAAGTCCATCCATCACCTTCTGTTCCCCAGCCAGGAGCGAAGAACAGAGTCCTCATCTTTTAAATAGTTGGAAAAAATCAAAGAAGAATAAACTTAATGACATAAAAATGATAAGAATTCAAATTTCAGTGATATAAATAAAGTTTTATTGGCAACGCAGCCACACCCACTGTCTGCAGGAGCGGAATGGTTGCCAAAGAGACAGAATGTACTGCAAAATCCCACGTATTTTCTGTCTGGTCAGTTACAGAAGTCTGGCAGTTGTTCCATGAAAGGATCAGATTCAATTAGAAATATCATTTCTCTAAAGAAAATCCCGGCTTTGTAGTGTTTCTCCCCACAAACTGAGAAATATACTAAAAAGCAATTCCCTGCATGGCTTCCCCTCCTACAGAACCTCTCCTACCTCCCTACGCCTTAGCGGGCAGCCAGCGCTGGGAGTGGAATGTATTGGGTTTAGGCTCTGCCAAGAGGAACGCTGCGCTCTGTCGCTAAGATTTAGGCTGTGTTTTTCCCTTCCAGGGAGCTGAGCTGCATTCTGCCTGGCTTCATTTTTTTGCCTCAAGGTTTGTTTACACTCCGCAGGAGGAAAGGTAAGGAGATAAAAGCCATGCAGAATGAATAAAGGAAGACAAGACTACAGCAGAACACGGTGCAGGCAAGATTAGAGCAGGGAGCCCCGGGGAAGGAAGTTTACAAGTTAGCAACTGAGCAGAAGGAAAGGGGGATTACACCGCAGCACACTGGCCGGAAGGAAGGGGGAGCCGCAGAGACTAGATCGCCACAGGCAGAGGTTATTTCAAATGCGCAGACCTCCCAAGTGTGCAGAGAGGCCCTGAAATAATTAATTTAATTCTGCCTATTAACTACTAGAGCTGCCTGAGACCCCCCTGGTGTTTCCACTGCATCCTTGCAGGGGGGCCGGCAGTGCGGGGAGGCCTCCATGAGAAGCATCCGGAGTCTGCGTGTGCTTCTTTCTCTCCCCCAGTCCAGTGTTACCTCAACTCCAGACTCCAGAGGAGAAAAAATGACTTTCCTTAGCATCCCTCCAAGGCATCTTACTAACAGTAACAGAAGCAGCCAATTATTGAATGTTTCCTATATGATGGTCCCCAGATTAAATCTTTTCCTCATGTTAATTTCTTTAATCCTTGTAACAACCTCTCTAGACAAATAATATTATATGGGCTTTATAAAAACTTAGAGAAGCCAAATGGCAAGGCTGGTAGAGAGAACAGCTGGGATTGAAACTCAAAATTGCTGAGCCCCAAATCCATACTTCAAAATGGCCATTCAAATGCCCCTTAGCAGTGCTGGCGTGAGGGCAGGAGCTCCAGCAGCCATCTTGTTCTGTGAGGCCTCTTTCAGTATAAAAACTACACTACACACCAGTGTAAGAAATGACCTGAAGACATAAGCTAATCAAGTACAAGCTAAGCGGATGCAAATTGGCATCTTTCAGAGCGTCCAAGATGACATCTAATTAGGCTCTCTGTCCCTCTGTGCTTACCCTGGAGAGCAGATTATCCATTCGTCCCCCTTCGCTCAGAAGCACACCTGTTTGGATTTTCCATTAATTATTCACCCTAGAGGTTCAAAATAAAACTAAATATCCATCCGAGGACAGATACTTTATAGAAGTACAAAGCAAGGCCCAAGGATAGATACTTTATAGAAGTTGAGACCGAGGACTGCCCCAGCTCTAAGCCAAAGCCATTGGATAGACCTTCTGGAAGACTGTTTAAAGACAGATTATGAAAAAAACAAAAATACAAAGAGGTGGTGGCCTTGGGCCCTTTCTTCCTGCTAAGACTGCTGATATGATGGCCAGAGATTAAGCAGCCATTTTGGTCTTTGAGGCCACGCTGAGTAAAATTACATACCAAGGTGTGAAACAGTCTGGAAGCAAGCCTTGGAGCCACTAACTGCTGCAGGGCTGTAGAGTCCCATCTCCAAATGTGGGGTCATTAATTGGATTATGTCCAGGTTTTCTTGACAAAAGAAAGGAAGGTCAATCTTTTTTTTATTTTAAGCCAGGGTATCAAATGTCTGTAACCCACAAGCCAAATGTAATACTTAAGTAATACAGTAGGAGTTACTGTGTTACGCATGATAAAAATTGTCTAGCATTACACAGCTTGTAAGTAGCAGGGGTCAGATGACTTGACTCTGCTCCTGCGACCTTTCTTCTAGAAGGCATGCGGCAGAGTGTATTTTAAGGACAGAGAACAGGGTTCCCACTTACAAAAGCGGAATGTCCCAGCCAACCCTTCGGACCTCTGAACAGCTAGTTTGGATTCCCATTTTCATACACATTACCAGGCATTGGACAGGAAGAGTCTACAAAGCAACAGCTCTGACAGACCCATACTGAGGTTTCTCTGCTTTAGAACAATGAGTCCTTCTGTTGCACTTCATAGCGTGGGAGCACTGCTGATCAATTTACATGAGTATTCTCAGACCCAAAATCACTTTTATTTTCTCATCCATTGGTTTCTAAGAAACTGGCCTGCAGCAAACACCAATGTTAAGAGGCAGAGGTGAGATTTGGGTCTGAGGTGGGATACAAGCATACGTAGCTCATGGAGGCCTCCACAGAGCCACAGTGAACTGAAGGACAAGGTCACCTTTGGCTTCAGTGACCAGGGCAATGGTCGCGGCAGAGGGGGCATTCATCAGACCTTACAGTTAAGGGTTAGAAAGAGGTACCTCCAGCCCAGAAGCTGGCCTGGGCACATCTCAGAGCTGGGTGTAAGCCAAGTGTGTTAAGGACACAGCAAGAGCCAGCTGGACCAAGCGTCATGGACGCTAAGGAAGGGTGTAGATGAGGCTAAGAAGGTCCCTCAGGGTCACCTACAGGAGTCTTGGAGGCTGGGTGAGTGGCTCTGGAATCCACTGGGTGAACAGAGTGCCCCAGAGCAGCGAGCTCAGGACACACGGTGGCCCAGTGTGGGCGAGGGCCAGTGGCCCTGAGAAGCCATCATAGCCACCCCCAGGCAGGAGCAGGGTAGGGTGGTTCAGGGGGTAGAGAAGGGCTGGGGCCAGACACAGAGAACTGCTAGACTCAGAAAGGGAAGAAGCAGACCAAGATGCAGGGTTCAGGCTGGGGAATGAGCGGCTGTGATGGGCGACTGTGGCTCCAGGGCAGCTGGTGTCTGGAGGTGGCCTGGAAGTGCAGGAAGGAAGGGACTGGAGTTTCCAACCTGGAGCCAGGGGTCTGGAAGTGGCAGAAGAAGACAATGACATGGGGAAGAGCAGCAAGGAAAGAAACATGAAGGGACAAACTTGAATAATAAAGCCAACTCCTAAGCAGAAAGAAAGAAGAGGGAATACCAGGCAGAGTTGGAGAAGCAAGAGAGCAAGAGCCCGTGATATTATAGAAGAGCACTTAAAGAAGGTTTTGGCTCAAGTCAACAACTTCTGACATTGTCAATTCTATGGATAACCCACTACTACTACGAAGTATTGGACTATATTGGGTTATTTTGCTGAGTTCAAGCAACTACAATATTTGAATGGCAATACCCATCTCTGACAAACAAAACAAAAAAGGGGGATATAAATGAAGACCATTTTGTAGTGAAAAAAAAATATATATATACAAAATACTTAGGATAGATATACAGCTACTTTCTCTTAGTTCAATGAGAAGAAAGATTTGTAGTAATAGTGTTTAGACAAGATATCATGTTTGCATCTTGTACTCTGAATAACTACTACAAAGACAATACTATGCAATGTATTAATTATTATAACTGTCCTCCTAAACTGTTTTGAAACTGTCTCATTGCTGTTCCTTTCTCATTAAAATTAATTTGAAAAAAATCTATTTAAAAAAAAATAAAGAAAGTTTTGGGGCTAGGAGGATAGCTCAGTGGTCTAAGTACTGGCCCCAAAACCCCGGGCATGCCATGCTGGCCAACCAAACCAGGCATGGTAGCACATCCCTGTAATTCCAGCACTGGGGAGGCTGAGACAGGAGAATCACTACAAGTCCAAGCTGCATAGCCAGACCCCCATGCCAAACAAATTAATAAAAGATAAAAATAAAAAGTAAAATAAGCTTCTATTTTTAAAAAAAAAAAGAAAGTTTTATTAACAGTGTTAAGGCAGTAAAATCACCTCATCTCTCTTTTTTGAGCTTGACTTTTTCCAAGGAGTAGCACAGCTCTGGTTCTGAGTGACTCCCAGCCTAAGTCAGAAGTTCTTTCCTTCCCACGGGAGAATTGGCCACCACCACCAGAGAGCCCCATTGGACCCACTGACGTGGCAGGAAAAGAGCCTGGCTGTGACTTAAGAGCCAGAAGTCAAGTCTAAGGTAAATTCTATAGTTTCTCTGGGTCTATGAAAATTTACCTATAAAATGGTGGGTCAAGATTAACTGCATAAAGATACATATACTCCAGGATGTTCCCTGTAGTATTGCTTTGTTACACAGAAATCTGGAAGCAATCCAAATGGTCAACAATAAGGGCTTGGCTGAATGAGTTATGGCATGTTCGTCGTGCAGATGGCTTTGTGGGCATTAAAACTTACGATGTAGAACTATTTTACTGATGCATAAAGATGTGTATGATATATTAAGCTTCAAAGGCAAATTATAAAACACGATCTCTGTTAAAGCATATATGTAAGAAAAACACAGATTATATAAATGTTTATCTCCAACTCTAAATGATGCTGATGAATGAGTTTATCATAGACTGCTTTATCTGTGTCTTCTAAGTTTTCTAGAATAAACACTTATCATAGGTAAAAGTTAAAGCATATTTTTATGTGAAAAGGTTTCTCCAACACTTTTGTCCTACCACCTCTATTTAGACTAATTATTTTGATTTTTCTGCAGGAATGTTTATGATAGAGATACTATTCACTATATGTCATTTTACTTTCCATAAAGTAATGTGGGCATGCAGGTTGTAGTACCATCCCTAAAAACCCTTCAGTCTAGAGTCAGAAATTTGGACTCAACCAGCGCAGCCTCACGAATTTTCCTTGATGCCCCAAGCTCCCTCCCGTTTGTCCGTTTTGCAAAGTTTAGTGATCTGCCTGCCCCACTGAACTCAGGGTGTGAATGTCTATCAAATGAAATTATGTTTGTTGCTGCCCTCTTAAATTTGAAAAGGAGACCCAAATGGGAAGCCACTCTTACAGTTGTGTGCATCAGGGATAAAACATTTTCTGTTAAATACTACAAAACACTTCTGGGTCACCGGTACTTACACCCTGATTGGACAAATGTTCATAAAAGTCCTGTGGTGAAGCGGCGAGGCTCCACACCAGGTCCTGGAGATGCAATGGGAACAATGTTGGCACTGTCTGTGCCTTAGGTCCACTACTGGGTCATTTCCTAATCGCTGACACAAGTGTCAGAACTGTAACAGACTGATTCTAATGGAAGCGTTTGAAGGTATTAGAACCTAAGCCAGGTATGCCAACCTATGCTGCCATTTCTAAAAGTGCCAGATGAGCACCAATACCGGTTTCATTTTTTTCTTTTCTGCACTTAGTACAGGGTCTACAGGGTCTCACTGAGTAGATCGGACTTGTAGTGATTCTCCTGTTTTCAGGAGAAATCCCCAAGAGCTATGATTGCAAATGCACACCACCACGCCCAGTCTCAATCGCCATCTCACCACATCCCACAGGCAGGGGCCAGCATGGCATGCCAGGGATCGAACCCTGGCCCCTGCACTCTACCTAACCAGTTGCTTCAGTCCACTGAGCTATCTGGCCAGCCCAACAAAACCCATTTTATAAGTCTAGGCTAAAGATAAACTGTGTACACCAGGGTCCAGCCCTCGGTGGGCCCTCCACAGCCACAGCCTTGCCATGTTCACTATAAGCCCAATAGCTTGCTGATTTCATTACCAATAAATAAAATACCCTTAGCAGATTTTTTTCTTGGAGTCATTTGATAGCAAATTTTATTTCAACAGGCACACTTCGATTTTTGATCAATATCACATCTTTCACTAATGAGGAGATATTTTCTCTAGTTCTCTGCCAGAATCTAGCATCTTGAGAGCGGCTTGAGTTGTTATCACTCAATTTTCACCCTTTGATTTTCTTCCTAGAGTCTCCTTGGTTTCTTTTGTCTTTTGAGGCAATCTTGGGTGTCTAGATTTCAAATTCATGGCTTCTGTTTGAAAAGGAGAAACAAAAAAAAATTTCTTTTGAAGAATATTATTCTTTTCTCAGTGGTGAAAACAGAAAGCAAGTAGAAGTGGACGCAGGTGCACAGGGAGATGCTGACCGTATCCGGAACTCCGGTCGTCTCTCAGAGAAGGTCTGCAGTGCCCACACCCGGTCTGCGGCCAACTGTCGCCCTTCTGGGGTCTTCCAGCCTGATCGCAAGCTGGAGAGGGCCACCGGCCCCTTCACTGACCACTCCCAACCGACACACCCGTGTCACAACACAGTCACAGGAAGCAAGCAGCACATCCTAACCCAATAATCCTCTTCCTTTTCAGAAGCAGCCTAGACACACAGAAAAGAGCGCTTACCACCCGGAGAAGCCAGGAGCACCCAAGCTGTGCTCCCCTTACTCCAGCTTGGAGAACTTCTTTAATGCCACAGCCGAACTATGTAACTGTGACCGCGCTTCCTTGTGGCTGCAACGCCACCTAGCGGCCAGGTGAGCCAGGGCGTGCACACGTCCTCTCTGCAGAAGTGACTTCTACCCGCTGACTCTTCAGTTCCTTCCAGAGGGAAGCAGAAGGAAGGGGCTGGCTGCACATGACAGCCCGAATTAGGAATCATCAGGGTTCTATCGCTTTCAAACTATTTCCTGATTATAATCACACCCAAATCACCCAGAAGAGACAAAAGAGGACAAAAAATTCCTGCCAACTTTAGGTTTTCATGCCCAAATGCATCCTCATACAAATTCACAATAGTGCACAAATATTTAGTCTAAATCTAGGCAACCCTGCACGCTGTGACGTCTTCAAGGCCAGCAATTATATAAATAAAATTATCCTCGAGGAAAGCGGGAGATGAAAACCAGGCCCTGAAGATCTGTGATAAGGTCCCTCCTGTCTCTCTTCCACAACTGCTCCGCGGCTGCTGACACTCTCAGACGCTCACGACGGAACTGCACCTTCATCCTGCGCCGAGCAGCCACCAGCAGGCGTGTGCCTTGTAGAGATGACAGTTTAAGTAATGCAATGTGTTTAGGACCTAACCTGAGGGTACACAACCTAATTCCATTCATTTTTAAACCCAAATTATTCCAGTTAATAGCCTGGTGCAGCTCAGAACAGAATGTGTGTGTTGCCGCTAAATATTCCGTATTAAAAATAGTTTTGATGGGATATGCTTTTTTTAATTAAAAGTTTAATGTACATTAACATTTTTAGATGAAAAACTGACAATCCGAGAACAGTTCTAAATTCTCCTTTGATTATTTTTCCAACGCATTGAAGGCATGATGAAGCTACATAAATAGGCTAGCGCTGAGGTTCTTTGAGATTCGTTTTTCCTACCACATGCCCTTCTTTCAAACTCTCCAGTGGTTTTCTAGTACAGAAATTGATCATGCACCAACTTCTGGCTGGGATCCCAAGTGACAAGCATCTGCCTCAGTCTCTGACCCATACATAGCTCCTGCTCAGGCCAACTTATTCCCTGTCCACCCACCAAGAGCCACACAGACTCCAGCTTAAAGGCCAAGTGAATGCTCCCAGGCCACGCCATCTGCAGCCTCCAGCGCCGCAGCCACCACCTGGCAGGTCCTCGGACTGAGCCTTGCTGTTGGCCTATGGAAGAACTGCAAGATGGCTTGGCCCATTCAAGCTGCTAGAACAGACCACCTTAGACACAACACAAACAGAGCCCTCATGGCACCTGAGTGCGGGAAGCCAGAGACAGGTGCCACCAGGTGTGGTGTCCAGGGAGAGGCGCATCTACGCCCTCAGCACCTCTGCCTGCAGCCGCGAATGGTAGAAAAAAAAAAGCAAGCTGTCTAGGCCTAGTACAGGGACACGAATCCCACCTCTGAGGGCAGGCTCACATCTCAAAGGCTAGTGTTCCTGGAATTGGAAATTTAGCTGAAACACATAAACTTGGAGGCATTGCAGAGCCAGCAACATACACATTCTAATCAAAGCACCAACTTGGGCGCAGCGAAAGGCGCAACAGAGAAGCCTGGTTTGGTACTGTACAGTTGCAACCCCAGAACTCAGAGAGGCTGAGACAAGAGGATCCCAAGGTCAAACCCAGCAGGGGAATTTAATACTTAGGAAGAGTGTCTCAAAATTTTAAAAATTAAAAAGACAAGTATATAGCTCAGTGGACCTGGGTTCAATCTCTCCTTGAACCAAAAAAAACCAAAAAATAAAAAAAAGCTAACAAATGACGCTCTGTCTTCAAGTTTAATTTTAAATGAACAACAAATAATGTTCTTAACATAAGATGTCCCAAATATTGCAGAGGACATATTTATGCTTTTTCAAAAGTCATTCGCTGTTTGTCTGGAATTTGGGCTGGATGCAGGTTTGCCCCGCCAACCCTCGCAGGTCCCTCTGGAGGGGCGCAGAGCAATGGTCTTGTGCGCACAGCCCTGCTCCAGGCCACCTCCCTCCGCCTCAGACGAAGCCCCGCCCGCACTCTCTGCAGACAGCCCAGCGAGGGTTGCGCAGTCCGAGACCCGGAGGGGCTGCCTTGTCTGTTACTGACCCGCCGCACCTTCGCACTTCTGTCCTCTCTGTAGTGACCCCTCACTAACAGCACATCGCGCTGCTTAGGACGGAAGCAGTGCAGAGACCCTCACAAAAGCATTTTTAACTGGGATGAGGAAAAGGACAAAGGAAAGAAGGGAAAAGAGTTTGGATAATTGTACTGCTGATTTCTGCTGGTCTTTGGAAAGGAGTAGTTAATGCCTAACTTATTTTCTTTTTATTCTCAGTTTTTTCTTTTCTTTTTAATTTATTACAACTTTTTGTTGTGATTGTTTTAGTTGGTTTTTTTTTTAAACCAATTTTGCAGGTTTATATATGGTAACCTAACCAACTAATTTAAAGATAACATCATGCAATAGAGGAATTCAAATGTTGAATTCCTGTTACTTTATTTAATGAAATTTTGCATCATTTGACATGCTTTTTTTTTTTTTACTTTTTTTTATTCTTTAAAAAATAAAACAAAATCATTTTTTAATTATTTATTTATTTGGTGCAGGGTCTTACTATGTAGCTTGGACTCAGTGATCCTCCTGTTTTCAGCCTCCCCGGTGCTGGGATTACAGGCATGCGTGGTCTCGGTGGCCAGCTCAGTGCAACCAGGAGCAAGGCAACTGTGGCTCATGGTGCTGGGGATCAAACCCTGGTCCCTGAGCTTGCCAGGTAGGTGCTTAGACCACTGAGCTAGTTCCCCAGCCCCCCAAAAAATCATTTTTAAAGAAATAAATCTAAGGAAGAAAGTCAAGTAAACAGTAGTGCCACTGCTGCTCAGATCAACTGATATCATAGTAGTAGCTCCAAAAGGACTGAAGTTCATGCAAAAATGATCTAATGTGCCAGTCAGCAAACGAGGGCCCAAAGCCCAAATTAGGCCTACTTCCTGTTATTGTGAATAAAGTTTTAGTAGGACACAGGCCCACCACTCATTTATGTGCTATGACACACTTATCCTTCATTTCCAACAGACCACGTGGCTCACAAAACACAAAGTATTAACTCTCTGGTCTTTCAAACACAAAGAGAAAAGAGAGACAGAGAGAAAGAGGGAAGAAGGAAAGACAGAGAAAGAGAGGGGAGGGAAGGAAAAAAGAAGGAAGGAAAAAAGGAAGGAAGGAAGGAGGGAGGGAGGGAGGGAGGGAAGGAAGGAAGGAAGGAAGGAAGGAAGGAAGGAAGGAAGGAAGGAAGGAAGGAAGGAAGGAAGAAGGATAAGAAGAAAGGAAAGGAAGGAGGAGAGAAAGGTTTACCAGCCTTTGGACCAAAGCACCACCAATCCTCATTGGACACAGTCTAGTGAAATGTGAAAGCAAAAATTTATTTTTTTATTTATTTAGTTATTTTTTATTTTTTGGTACTGGGGATCGAACTTGTCATGAAGATGTTTTCAGACAGAGTGAACATACGGCTCAAGAATGTCTCAAGCCGACTGACTCCTCCATTTCCACCTCACATTCTTTCTATTAACCTCTCTCAAGCGCCTGGCTGTCCCTGAGCCTTCCATCTCTCATTCTCCTGCTTTAAGATTCAGAATCCAATCCGCCTCTTTGAGTACACCTTCCCTTATTAACTCAGACCCACCTACACCCTGGATCCCGGATGCCGCCGACAGATCTCGGATTGTGTTCTCTTCAAAAGCGAGAAGGACAATCTGTTCTCAGAGGGCTGTGACCATATAAGGCTAAGTGCTTTTAATAACCCCAAGTCAATGCTTTAGGTATGGAATATGCTAAAGTCAACATAAATAGGTAACAGTAACTCCTACAGTCGTGCACAAATTACTTCTAAAACAGGGGTTCAGCTCTGGAAATAAAGCTTTAATCAGTTGCAAACGTCTGAGTAAGCTGAATTGTTCCCACTACGGCAGCACCCTCAAGCACGACGCAGTGCGACACTATAGGCCAGCAGTCCCACAGCCTCCTGACCAATTCGCTAAGATGAGAAGATGTACACAGCTCAGCTCCAAAACAAAGTTTAAATATAGCCCTGTTGTGCTCTTATAGATATTGAACAGTTCTAGACATTTTCTCAACCCCTGGGAAACATAAAGCCCAACAAAGCTTGTTGCTTTGTTGGTTTGTAGACCCCTGCATGTCTTGTAGACCCCTGCATGTCTTGCAAGTGCTGCTCTCACTCCCTAGTCATCACCATGGACTTGGTGACAAATCAGTGACCTGACTGCCACCAGACCAGAGGCCATGCTTGCCTTGCTTTCTGTGATGCACGACTCCTGGGAGACCCATGGTAGGGCTGCCAGATGGCCAGTACCTTCAGATCTACATCTTTGCTAAAAGAAGAGTGAAACTCAGGAAAATAGGACCACGCAGGAGAAAATTAGAAAAATTAAGTATAAAAAAGTGAAAAAATTAAGTTAGTTAATTTTAGTTAGATTCTCACTAATCTGAGAAGCACTAAAAAGACCAAAATATCCTTAAAATATGTTTTGCCCCTGATTCCTATTACCCACTCCTTATTTTGATTCTTAAAATTATTTATACCTTGGCTTTCTCATGTAAGAAAAACCATGCAATACTTAAGCTTGTCTGTCTGATTTGTATGACCTAACATTATGGTCTCAGGGTGTACTGTTTCTCTACAAATGACTCCCTCTTTATGGCAGAGTAATACTCCGTTGTATACAAACACCACATCTGCTTTGTCCGGTCATCAGGGTGACAGATCTTTTGCAAACAGAAAAGGTATCTAGAAATGGAGGAATGAGGACAAAAGAAAGAAGCAGTCAGAAGAATTCAGATGTGTTGTGTACATGGGCCATCGCCTCAGGATCAATATAATTGCTACATACTTCAAATATGTACTCATAAAAAGTTTTTTTTAATGATCTGCCTTTCTGTGAGAGTTTTTCAGCCCATATACACTCAGGACTAATTTTTGGGGGTGAATACTGTTTAGACAGCCTCGGTCCTAGGGCGTTTGTGGGTGAGTTTTGTCCGCATAGGCAATGTGGTGAGCCTTTTTGGAGTTGTCAGTGGGTGGTATCGTATTAGAGGTGGGCTTTTTTTTTTTTTTTTTCTGTCTGTCTCAGTTAGTTCTACTTTGTTCTTAGTGCGATTTTGTTTTTTTTGTGTTATTTGAGTATGATTATTTATCATTTGTTTTTTTTTTTGAGTCCTTTCGTTATTTGCTTGGCCTCTGTTTTTTTTGTGTTTTTAGATTCATGACTTGTTTTGTTCTGGGTCCATACGCCCTGTAGGCTCTGTGCTGTTGACGCCTGGTGGTCCCCTGTCTGTGGGTGCTTCCTGGTTGTCTGAGTGGTTTGGTGCTTTGTGAGTTCGAGGCGTCCCGTTTGTCCGCGGTCAGTGTGGTGTTTGACTTCGGCCCGTGACTTTTTTTTGTTTCTGTCACTTTTCTTGGTCTGTATTCTCTCTTTTGATGCTTTTACCTTGTGTTTTTTTCACCTGTTTGGCCTTTGGTTTGAGCGTTTGTTGAGTTGTGTGATGCAGCTTCTTAGTGCTCGTTTTGTCATTCTTCAGGTAGTGCGTTTCCCTTTCGTTTGGCCGCGAAGCCCACAGAGGGCAGCTTCCCACCTGTCTGATTGCTTTTAGGGAGAAAAACTCTGCTGGCCCCAGACCATGGACGATGCCTTAGAGTAGCGCCAAACACAATTACTGTCTCAATAACTGGACCACAATGACACACATTAGCAAGCATTTACATGTGATATAAGGACAAAGACTTGGAGAATCTTCATCAAATCCTAACATTTTTGTAGAAGCAGAGCTTTGTAAAACCCCTCCTCTATCTTAGATTATTATTATTATTTAATTTGCTGCAGCGAGTAGGGTATAATTTATCCACCATGAGACAGTTCCATAAATAGACAAAGATATATGATGAAAATTTTTCTCTACTTTAGACAAGTATAATAATGAATGCTAGTTGTTTCTTATTCCCACATAAAATCTCCCGTTAAAAATGTTAATAGGTTCTTCGGTAAGCCCACAAAGTCATGGGGGGAAAGACACAAGGTAAATCACTACATAGCACACATATATGTGTAAAAGAAGTTAAAAATAATAAATCAACATGGCAAATATAATGAAGCTTGCTGTCCAACAGTAAAGCCTGTCAAAATGAGGTTTCACTATTAAGACCTTTCTATCCAACTGTTCAGCTGAATGAAATCATCCCTGTCACTTGTACGCTTTCATGAAGAGAATTTACATCTGGGGTCAGATTGCTGGGATGTAGAATTCCTAATTCCTTTCTCTTGAATTACTTTCTGAATAATTATTGACTCTCCCCAGAAAATGAAAGTTGACTGAGGTTAGCGATGAAATAATGAGCTTTTACCAAAAAAACTACTCCATGCTGTTTTATTTAACAGTAAATATTTTGAAAAGGAATGCTTAGACATCTGAAAAATAAAGACCTTACTAATTCGTGCTCCCTGGCCATTGTTTGCTCAGGAGGATAAGTAACGGGCAGAAATATGATTTAACATTGAAATAAAGGAGACTATCTGGGATCAGTTAACTTCAGACCCCATTCTTATTTCTCTAGAAAGATAAAGTCCTTAACAGGATGTTTCCTAATTCCAGAACACAGGATATTGACACTGTGATTACTTTTAGATGTAATAACTAATTATGCAGAAAAAGTAGGAAAACAAACAAATCCAACTCCTCCTCTAAAGTCCTTAATTTAAAGGGAGCGAAAAATATGGCCTCTTAGGGTGGAAAGTCCCCAGTGCCATTTAAAAATGAAAGGAACATTTCAAATAAACTTCAATCGCCCTGACAACACATGAACAGAACAGCAGCTGTATGCCACCTTCTCCCGGAAACAACCGCCATGAAATGACAGCGGCTTTCGGCTCCTGTAACCCAGCCCCACGCAACTCTGGGGGGTGTCAGCAACCACTCAATAAAAAGGAAAACTGAAAATAGTCCAAAACTGGCTCCTAATAGCAATAATGTATAGTTCTGTGGTCATTACCGGTCAGATAATAACCGGCAGTGACCTTAAAACCATGCATTATGGCTTAAGTATGGTCTAGTGCACGCTGCAGATGCGCGGCTGAGAAATAAGCAAGGCAATCTTGCCGTAAATGCTCAGACTGTTCCAGGACTGACTCGTTTGCATGGATTTTTCCCTTTCCAGTGTTATCACACCAGGAATCTTATAATGATCTGAAAAACTATGTGCCTTACAGTAATAATGCTACAGTGAAAAGATAAATACTCAGACTGATGTAATCGAAAACGTACTCAGAAAGCAGGCTCCTGTAGGCAGGGAAATATTTTTATAACACACAGACTGTGAGCGAACATTTTGACCTTTTTAGCCTCAATTGTCAGGAAAACATCAAGGATCTCAGCTAATATCGTCTTCACCTCTCGAGCAATGTACCAATACTCCCATTTTGCAGCTCAGACAGTGAGGCACAGGTAAGCAAGGTAACCTACACACGAGGACACAAGATGATGGAATGGAGACTTAATTCCTTTTCTGGGCACTCTTGGGTTCGCAAGAAAGGTAAATTTTGTCTGTTTTCTAACACCTTCCTCGCAACTCCATTTGTATTTCTTTCTTGCCTCCTGTAAGCTGGAGGATTTTGCACATTAAAAATATAAATATTCAGGTTGATCTCTAGAAGCTGAGAGGAGCATGCCCATTACTGGAAGCTGGGAAAGTGGTGGAAAGGGAGGGCTGGGGCACAGTTGTCCAGTGGGGACTAAGTTCCAGAAGCAAGTCCTCTGGTGCTGATGCTCAGTAGGGACCATACTGTACTGTATTTCAAAGAAGCTAAGGGAAAGGCTTTCTCCACAAAGAAATGGTGTTTGAGGAAAACCATATGCTCACCCTGATTTGAGCATTACGCAATGTAGACATGTATCAAAGCATCACATCAATGTGTAAGTTGTGTGTCAATTAAAAATGTATAATTAAAATTCTTTTTCAAATGTACAAATACATTGTGGCATCCATAGTGATCTTTGAAATCTTTCTGTTGAGCAAATGGGGCTTTCCCACGAAGTGATCTCTGCAAATGGATCTCTGGCCAAGACGGAAGAAGCCACGTGGTCTGGAGAGACGCCTGATGGAAACCTGCATGGACGTGCTATGCCTACGTTTGAGGAATGATTTTTACTGCTCTCTCTAGAATTACCCACTCTCTGTAGAAGCCCACTGGTTATTTCTTGGCAAAGCGATAGGGGCAGAGTACAGAAAATTGGGCACTTCCTAGAAAATGGATGAAATGAAATCAGTTAAAGCAAGCCTTTTGTGCCTGTGTGAAACACAAAGTGGGAGGACAGGAACACCTCCTCTGCCCGCCTCCTCCACGGACGCCTTTTAGTTCGCTGCTCAGGAGGGGACACCTGTCGTGCTCCTTAGGATCACAGCGAATCACAGACACTCACCTCCTCTCCACTGTTTGTGTCCTACAGCCAAGACTCAAACAACTCACCACATATGATTCTAGTGCTTACTATTCCTGGTTTTCTTGTTGATGTTCTCATTCTTTCCTTGCAGCCTCTCATCCCGTCATTATCGTCGTCATCATCGCCTTCTTCTTCTTCTTCTTCTTCTTCTTCTTCTTCTTCTTCTTCTTCTTCTTCTTCTTCTTCTTCTTCTTCTTTTCTCCTCCTCTTCCTCCTCTTCCTCCTCCTCTTCCTCCTCCTGCTCCTCCAGCTTCTCCTTCTCCTTCTCCTCCTCCTTCTCTCTATCCCTCTCTCTCTCTCTCTCTGTCTCTCTCCCTTACTCTCCTTCTCTCTGTCTCTGTCTCTCTCTCTGTCTCTCTTCCTGTCTCTCAGTCTTTATCTCTGTCTGTCTCTGTCTCTCTCCATGTCTCTCTTTCTCTATCTCTGTGTCTCTGTCTGTCTCTGTCTGTCTCTCACTCTTTCTCTGTCTCTCTCTCTTTCTCTCTGTGTGTCTGTTTCGCTCCCTGTCTCTCTGTCTCTGTGTGTCTTTTTCTCTGTCTCTCTGTCTCTCCCTCTGTCTCTAGAACTCTGTCTCTGTCTCTCTCTGTCTCACTCTTTCTCTCTCTCTCTGTGTCTCTCTCTGTCTCTGTCTCTCTCACTCACTCTGTTACTCTCTACTCTCTCTTTGCCTTCAAAATCTTCTATTTAGAGTGATTCTCAGTTTTCAAAGTAGTTTAACCTACATGATCTGTGAAACTTCCCTGGAGAAGAACACCTCCTTACTCTACAAAGACTGACACTAAACCTCACACCACCGAAGTCATTTGTCACAGGTCACCTACACTCCTAAGTTTCTTGGGTGAAAGTAGATGTGTGCACAGCCCTAGGGCTCAGGGCTCCTTCCCCATAAATGACACAAATGGAAATTACTGCTCTTGAGAAGGAGGTGGCTGCCTGTGTTATGAAGCAAATTCAAAAATATTCCTAAGTAGCTGAGAACTGAGAATCATGTCACAGGGTGCATGTAGGGTAGCATGTCTCCTCGCTCTCCCGTGGTAGCTATAAGGCAAAATCACTCAGAAACTAGAACAATGAAAATGCATCTTTCTCATCATTAGATATACAAATGCCTTACTTTAACAGTCCTAGGCCAGGGGATAATTAATCTCTGCCTTTATGAGGACAGAGCCTCGTTGAAGCTGGACCCAGTCCACAAGCCACCAGCCTCCTGTGAACGATGGGAGAAGCAACACAAGGTCAAGGGCTCGTGTCATATTACTTTTGGCACGTGACAAAATGAATGTGCAATTACATCAAGAATCCCAGTCACCCATCCTGGAACAGTGACACGTTACTCCTGTGGTCTCTGTCTGGCCCTGGGGCCACTGAGCAAGTGCGGAACACAGAGTAGTAGTGAAAGACCCCAAAGTGAAGTGAGTGTGCACACCCTCACAAGCATCCCTTTCTTCAATGCTAGCATCCATCATACTGCACCATACGGGGTCTTTCTGTCTGCACACGCACGCACGCACACACACACACACACACACACGGTTTCTGACACTCCCTGAGTCCTGTGTCCCAGGCCTACATATGCTGCATTCCAGAGCCACAAAGACGGGCTGGCCTCACCTTTCATCCTCTGCCTGGTCTGATGGAGGAGAAAAACATGAATGTAAGTCATGTTCCCAAAGAGGCAGCGCTGACTAGAGACCAGGCAGGCTCAGGGACATTCAGGAAGGGAGAGGAGGGAGGGGACAATGATCCTGCCCAGAGACGGCTGGGGAGTGGACCCTGGATCTGGGACGAGAGCAGCAAAGAGAGGCTGCCCTGCACAGAAGCACTTCTTAAACCTTCCCAGATGAAGATGCCTTTTACAATCACACCCCGGTATCTCCCACACACAGATGTATAGTGAAAACAAAAGATTAATGAAACAACACTTCCTCTTTCCCTGTGAAATTCACCCAGACATTTTGTCCTTCCTATTTCAAAATGCTTGCTACAGCCCCCAAGATGTTCTCATGAGCCACAACTCAATAGTAACCTGCCATCCTTTCAACCTTGCTGCAGGCCATGGGGATGAAGTCAAAATTGGGAATTGCCACAATCCGGTATCTTTGGGGTAATAATTTTGTCAGCAAGGCCAGAGGTGGCAAGAGTGAGGAGCCCTGGAGTTGGGGAAGCTGAGTAGAAGATGAGAGTTCAGAAAAGATATAGGGATCTTGAGATGCAGACCTGGGACAAAGTTGCAGAGTTTCTGAGACATGGAATTGACAGCCTCTGACCACTTGTTACAGTGGTGGGAGGATCAAGAGGCTGAACCCCCGTTTCTAGGTCGAGAGGCTGATAGGACTATGCTAACACTGACTGGTAAAGAGCACAGGAGAGCAGGCAGGACTCAGGGACAGGAGGGGGCCAGCTGGACTTGGTAAAAGTGAGGAGGCTATAGAAACCCTCGATGCAAAGGTCCGGTAAAGGACTCAATAGAAGAAGCCAGTCTTTGAAAGACACACCTGAGACAGAGCCATAAATGCTGATCTGAGTAGCAGAAACTCAATTATCAAAGCCTTGCAGTGGGTAGGCTCTCTTAGGGAATTGTGTAGAAAAAAATAAAGAGGAAGACAGACTCTGGGGTCATTGACACTGAAGAAATGGACAGAAGAAGAAGTGGAGAGATGGCCAAAGCCCTACAGGAGGAGGTGCAGCTGGAGACAGAAGCAGGTGGTTGGCCTCATGCTTACCTAGCCTGTTCCTTAAATTCACTTCTGTAAGTGCAAACTGCCTGCCTCTTCCACTGTAGTACATCATACTGCTGTTATCTCCAAAACCTGGAATAAGCCTCTAATACATATTAGGGATCACTAATATTTACTAAATGGATAAATAAACAAATAAAATCAAGCCATGGATTTCGAAGCAGGGTAGTTATCCACCCAGGCAATTGCTTTAAAGAATCCAGAAAGAAGACTGAAAATAGGTCATTAGACTCAAAATTAGGTCGGTGGTAACCTTAGCCAAAGCCATTTCAATAGCATGTTGGGACAAAAGCTAAATTGTTATGGTTCCAGAGAAAGTAGGAGTGAGGTTGATAGTTCAAGGGAATGGAAGGGAATATCAAGAGGAGGTTAATTTAGGGGAAGAGAGAGAGAAGCAATCCAAAATTCTTGTGCAGCCTTAGATAAGCCAGACAGAAGAGGGAGCACAAGAAACAAAGCAGTGCAAAGGCAGGAAGCCTGGGGGGAGTCCAGCGCGCAGGTGAAGGGGTGGGCTTGAGGAGCTTTGTCACGGAAAGGAAGAGGCCAAGACGCCCCGGGCAATGTTTAGGTACGAGAGAGCAGAAGCTTGAGACTTTTTCTCTCTCTGAAAGAGGGGGCGGGATTATCTCCTCAGGCGCACAGGGTGAGAGCTCGTTTGGGCTGGGCTGCCATGAGAAGCACCACAGGGGCTACACCAGAGAAAGCAGAGGGAGCCCAAGGAGCCCCAAGGGCATCCTGGCACAGCCTTGAAGCCCCCTGGAGAGACAAGAACTTGGAGGCACCTCACGTCTCTCCACAAAGAGCAGTGTCTGCTGCCCCCACAGGGTCACAAGATCCCCAGGCTGTCACCATACCTCGGTGGGCTGTGAGGTTGTCCTGGGGCTGAGGATGAGGCTCAGTGGCAGTGTGCTTGTCTGGCACACACAAGGCCCAAGCGCTAGGCCTATGGGTGCAAGCGCTGTGGTTTGTCTGAATGACTTTTGCCAGCTCCTCCGTGTTGCTCTGCTCACTGCTTTGTGGCGCTGCTGCCCTGGCTGCCACCTTCCCTCCCTCCCAGTGCAGTGCCCAGGGGACCCTGGGCATCTATGAGGCACCTGGCCGTCGTCTCTTTGCAGCTTTCTCTTCACCTCCTGGGAGCCCATTTTGACCAATGGAATAAGAAATATTTACAGAGACCTAAACTCGGTCTACATCTATTTAAATTACTTCCCCATGAAAAGAACCACTGCCAACTCTAATGCCTCAGAGATGGAACCAGGAGAGAGAAATTTGCTTTTGTTAGCAGACTCCATAATTACATGGAGATATGTCCACCTGGGTAATAACTAATGGGATTTTTTTTAACGTTTTATATAAATATTTCAGTTTCTTACCTTGCTAGATTGACTTTTTCCTCAATATTAATTGCCTCCATAGTCTTAATCTGTAGCAACATTTCTAACCAGTGTCCCTGTACATTTTTATTTCTTTCTCGGGAGGCTGCTCCTGGATGACTTCATTTAAATTTTTTAATACCATGAATAAATATTATCTTACTTTGCTCTGGGGGGACAAGCGACTCTCTGGAGGGTGACTGCCAAGTCTACAGCAGTTTACTTCATGAAATAGGTCACTGGGTTTTCGTTTGGCCTACAAGTTCCATAAACTAGAAAAATCTACATCCGCTTTCACCCGAGCTGATTATGCTTGGAATGTTGGGTTTCTTCCTAGCTCACAGATCCCAGCCAGTGGAGAGGCCCGACGCTAGGCCCAGGTATGAAGGACTCCTTTTGGCCTCCTTGTCGCAGGTGCTGCGGCCACATGCTCGGTCTCTCCTCTGCCAGTGTGAAAGGTTGTCCTGGCATCACACGCACCCTCCAGCTTCCGGCAGCGCCGGTGCTGGGGATGATACCCAGGGCCTGGAATATGCCAGGCAAGCGCTGGGCCCCGAGCTGCCCCCTGCCCCGCGCCGCGCTTCTCGGACAGCCCGAGCTCCCCGGCTGTGGCTGCTGCTGCGCACATGTTCTGTTGCCTGCACAGCCCCATTTTCACTGCAGAAACTCAAGAAGCTATGAAGTGTCCGCCACCTGGCAGGGGCCCAGGACCAGATGGCGTTCTCCTGGTTCTTATACAGCCTTTATTAACAAAGCGACACCCAGTCTCACAGGCCTCCGCCTAGCTGTGTTTTCCCACCCCCGGAAAACCCACCAGAGGGAGGACAGCCTGTTGACTGCTATTCTTGCCATCCTGGCCGAATATCTCACGACCTCTGAGTTGCCTGGAAACCTCTCCTGCATCCCTCAGATCCCGGCAGGTTTCTGATTAGGCTTCTCTCTCTACCCAAAACCAGGAAGAAAGCACTTAAGCTAATGAGAGGCGGAAACAACAGACTACCAGCTCTCTGAACTCACCATTTCTCACATGGGATTTTTTGCTCTTGGCAGCAACGACTCCCTCCACCCCCGCTCCAGGAAAGGGGGTGCTGTTCATTGCTAAGCTCAGGTCCTGAGATTTTTTTAATTAATTTTATTGAGAAACAGATATCAATGAGACAGTTTCAAAACCAATTAATAGGACAATTTCAGTAATTAATACAATGCATATTGTTATCTTCTTAGTGGTTATTCATAGTACAAGATGCAGACACAATATCCTGTCCAAATACTATTAGTACAAATCTTTCTTCTCATTGAATTAAGAGAAAATAGCTGTATATCTATCCTAATTATTATGTATATACAGATACAAAATGGTCCTTCATTTGTATCACCTTTTTTTGTTTAGTTTTGTCAGAGATGGGTATTCCATTGCCATTTGAATATTGTAGATGTGTGAATTCAGCGAAATAATCCAACATAGTCCAGTAGTCCACAATAGTAGTGGGTTATCCATAGGACTGGCAATGTCAGAAGTTGTTGACTTGAACCTTTCACAGCTCAACATATTAATATGGCTTTCCTTTTTATACCCCGTTTTTATACTTTTCTGCTGGGTGGTTAAGACCAAGATAAAGCAAGACCTATATAACAAGAAATATGTCTTTGGTATCTGATAAGGTAGGTCCTGCGATTTGCATGGAGGCTTCGCTTTCAGTCCGCTGTAGCTTTCATCATGAGCCAAATGCAGCTTGCCACACATGGCCCTGGGTATTGAGGCTACATCACGGTGTCCAGGAGAGCTGAGAGACTTAATAATGAAGGCAGAATTTCTCACTTCCTGGTCACTAGTTCAAATACAAATGGCCATGAAGAGCCACAACCTCCTAAAGATTCAATGAAATTTTCTGGGAAGTACCAGAGGTACCAAACAGTGCATTCATGACAAACACTCATGTAGAGAGTGGGGCATGGAAACTCATTCTCTGAGGTAGCAACTAGGTCAAGAAAGCGTGTGACTGAGGGACAGAGTTGGTTGCCCTTTTCTACCTGTCCTGTGACCTCTGGGGAGAGTGGATTCCACCAGCATTGTACTGCATGTAAATGCAGATCTTTCCATCAGTGTATTCTTGTGATTGCTTTTAAACTTCACATAACTTTTGTCCATTTATGATACACCTGTTGATTCCCCCAAACTAGGCTGGGTACAATGGCATATGTCTCTAATCCTAACAACTCAAGAGGTTGAGGCGGGAAGATTGTAAATTTGAGGCCAGCCTGATAACTTAGCTAGATCTTCTCTCTCTCTCTCTCTCTCTCTCTCTCTCTCTCTCTCTCTCTCTCAGATAGATAGAGATAGAGATAGAGATAGAGATAGAGATAGAGATAGAGATATATTACAAGGGTTGAAGACATAGCACGGCACTCTCTGGGTTCAATCCCCAGTACCACATGTGCAAAAACACCTCCCTCCAAGCTCAGGTAACTTGAAAGGAAGCTGGGCCCTGTCGATGCAAACTGCCAGCGCATTTTATCCAGAAATGTTAACACACCTGGGAATTGTCTCAGCACTGGCACTGTACAGCTCAAGATCTTTTCTTGCTGAATGCTTAAGTTATTTCTGGAAAAATTACTTTTATTTCCCAAGAAATATGGCAGGTGACACAAAAACGTCCCTTCTTGTTTATCCACAGTCCATCGTGAGTTTGGCCCTTTCTGATTTAACTCTTTTCCTCTTTCTTCACTCCACTGAGCTTCATCTGCCCCTTTCTAGAACCTTCTTCAGAAATATAGCCCCATAGCAAGAAGTCAGCCCCTGCCTTTGAAGGCAGGACTCTTCTTCCTGAGGGTGGCATTGATCAACCCTGGAAGCTTCTAGAATTCACTGCAGTGTCACACAGAGCCCTGATGAGAGGCTGATTGTGGTATCAAGACAGCATAAATTAATGCCTTGCAGCCACACAGGCATCTTTTACATATCTCTTGCTTGAAAGCCCATCCTGCCTCCTGTGTCTAGATCTTCACTCCTTAAGGATGCTGTCCCAGCCTTAAACCGTGTGGGGTCTCAGGTGAATGTCTGCCTCTCCCTTGAGCCTGCTACGTCCTTGCCTCTGACTCCCAGAGCTGAGCGCAGGGCTGGCACATTGTGCGTACTCCATGGACAGATGTTGGATACATTAATCATCTCACTTAATGGTCACCAGAACCCATCGAATGGGTGATTTTCCATTTGACTGTCAAAGATGTTGATGCTCAAGGAAAAGAAATAACATGTCTCAAACCAGGCAGCACTTAAGTTGGTAAAAGCAAAACTTGAACCTGTGGATAGGAGATGCCCAATTCTTGCCCCCCTACCATTTTGTTATGAATGTACCCAAGGCTTGATCAACACTGGCCAGTTTAAAAAAAAAAATACCCCTCGAGCCTCTGATATGGGCTGTTGTTGTCAGATTACCACATTGGGCAACTAGGTTACAGTCACACACTTCAGTGCACACTACCATTAATATGCCTTCTTGGTCACTCTATTCCACTCAGCCAAAATAAGACCTGACTCCTGATATAGTCTGCATGTATTCCAGATCAATATAACATTAACAGGCCAGAGTAGAGCCGGTTAGGCACTTGCCTTAGATGCATAATTTAAAGGGCACCAAAATCAGTAAGCAATATAATATTTTAATGCAATGCTTAAAAACTCTCTCTCTCTCTCTCTCTCTCTCTCTCTCTCTCTCTCTCACACACACACACACACACACACACACACACACACAAATGATGTACAAAATAATCTATAAACCTGGAAGTCACAAGTTCTCTGCTCTTTGAAGACTGGGCTATTGTTTATTCAAGCAGTGGACAATAAGCAAACACTCATGCAATATGGGATTGCAATGATGTCTGGAAAGGAGAGAAAGGAGAATGTGAAGGACTGCTTCCTGGGGGCTCCAAGCTCCAGTGTTCTGTGGGAATGGGTGCCCCCTAGAGGAATGGAGGTATCAGCCTTGGTGTAGAGAGAGCCTGAAAAGTCCCTTGTGGCTGTTGTAGGGCAATATTAAGAGGTGTTCTTCCAGAAAGGAACAAATAGCACTACCCTGAGGGATAGATGTGCACCAGCTGTGACCTGAGGGAACAGGAATGCCCCAGAGTTAACAGGGACTGTTGTCCGAGAACCAGAAGGAGACGTGAGAAGCTGCAGTTAGTGACCCATGGAGAAAAGTACATGATATGAACCCAGTGATCTCACTGGGCTTTGGACCCTACATGGAGGGGCTTGGGTTTAATTATGTAAGAAAGGGAAAGCTCCCAGAGGGTTTTAGCTAGAAAGAGGTTGACCCAGAACCATTTGACAGTACTCATTCTGTGCATGATTAGAGAGCAGTAGGGAAGGGTACAGGAAGTAAGAGGTCAGGGTTGGGCCAGTGGCTTGCAGAAGAGATGAAGAAGGAATAAACTACTCGAAACAAAGTCACAGGGAGAAGGGATGATGTCGCTTGGTGGTAGGTTTAATGTGGAGGAACAGAAAAAGGAGGCTGATCTTCAGTGTTTGACTTTCACAACAGAATAGGACTGCTAAAATAATAAAGATGGAATAAGAAAGAGATGTGCGAATTGGGGCTGGAGTGAAAAGAACATTATTCCCTTCCCTCCAGAGAGGAGATTTTCCACTCAAGGTGTGGGTATGATACTGAAGAAGAGAATGTGCTCCTGCCAATAGCAGCCATAGCACAGGGTGGGGAGACTATCACCCCAAATTTCAGTCTCCATCAATCCTCCCACTTGTGTCTTACTTGTGGCAATAAAATTTATTCCCAATAATACTGCTGCAATTTTTTATTCATCATCCTTGTGTTTTAGAATTACCATAGCAGTGAAATTTATATTCAACAGCATTATTACAATTTTCGGCTACTAATGAAATTATTGTTTCTGTTTGTGATCTGTTTTGGAGCTATAATGATAAACATTTCCTCTCAAAGATACCACTGCAATGTTTATGTCCTCAAAACCTGCCATAAATGACAAATTACAGAATGCCTGCAAGAAGTTAAGCTCTCTTCCTTGGGAAGCTGGACTTCTCCTCTTATCATGAGGGATCTTAGTCCTTGGGAAAAGGGATTTGAAACACAAAAGATTGATATTCATAGTCTAGGATAATGGTCTCCAAGCATTTTCTAACCTATACCTCTTTAGTAAAATTAAAAGTAAAGTTGAAGACCTCCCAAGATAATGTACTTTTTAGCTTAAAATGTAATGTGATGCAATTTATAATGTAATTTAATTATAAATTAGTTCTGCTGCACTAATATATTATGCATATTATAACATATAAGTTTAGAGGAACTTCAGGAGGAGATGCCAAATAAAACAACACAGAGATTCTCCTAGTCCCAGCCCCCTCCCCATTGCTTCCTACCTGTCCTCAGGTAAACGCCAAGCGCCTTGCCTTCCGGGGAGGAGCACTGGCTGGAATCGCTGTGGACTCCCCATTCTTTTCTGAGAAAAGCCCAGTGCCCGGGGATAAACACAGCATCCTAAGGGAAGCTTTTGGTGAGCAGAGGTGGGAGAACCATTCTCATCTGTTTTGAGCTCGGGATTTTGAGCGAAAAGTTCCACTAAGCGCCGACAGGGCTTTGTAGTTAATAAGATCAAATCTGCAAGTCACTGCTCTGCAGAGGGATCCTCAAACAGGCCCATCGGAAGGGCCCGGCCTTTCCCTGCTTTGCCTTGCTGTGCTTTCTCCCTGTGGTCTCCCTCTGAGTCAAGGCTAGGAGGCATTTCGGCAGCTTCTAGTGGCTGTTTATGGGGTTCAGCTGCTATGAAGCGAACTCTCCCACCTGGGGACCACACAGCCACCATCTGGAGCCAGCGGACACTGCTTTCACGTGGGGAAATGAAGATTTCCAGAGAAACGGTAACCACAGCAAGCCCGCATCAGCAGGCTCAGGGACCTTAGCAGACTGCCCTTGTAATCGCTCTGATCGCTGCCCATCAAAGATCCTAGATAGATACTAATAAAATGACCAGTGCATTCTACACAAAAGCACCATGATTCTAGGCTTCTGTTTGCCATGAATTTCTGTGTATTCACAAACAGATGACTCAATTCTCTTACCTCCAAGAAAGAAACTTTTTCACTAGAAAGGATTTTTCTGAAAGATAAGCTGCCTCACTCTCTGGCTGTAAATCTCTCTCTTCCTTATCCAGCCTGTTTTGAAGAACATTCCTAATACTTTGATCTCTGTTGATATATGCCCCTCGTGCTATCTGCCTGGAAATAAGGGTCTTATTACAGGACTGTCTGTACAACTCATGTGACAATGAGTCCTGGGAGGCCTGTGCCATTGCTCTGAGCTGCCATTTCAATATGTTGGCCATGGTGAACATTCCAAATGCCCCATCAGATACCATCAGTATCTCTGAGGTAGACCAGAAGTATCTGCTAGGCAGATGTCCTTGTACATCTTCCTGCAGGGAACAGCGTGGTGTCTGGCACATACGCGGTAGTCAGGAGACTGTTGAATTCAAGCTTTCTTCCAGGATCCTCAGTTTCTTTAATTCCTGGGAAAGGTGACAGCAATCCTATGCTTGTGTGCTAGTTCATGAAAAATGGCCAGTACAACTCAGGGCACGTAGATGGCCAAGGCATAGCCAGCAGCTCCACAAACAATCATTCCTCAGCACATTTAGTTGATAGTGTAATTATTCAGATTTTTTTTCATTGAGTTGTTAACATTTAAAAATTAGATTGCATGCATAGGATAAACAAGTAAACAAATGAACCTTCCGTGCCCACTTCCACTGAGAACTCAGACTCGTCATCAAAGCTGCATGGCAGCAGCTGATTAGAGAGGCATTGGTGCTGTGGTTTACGTGCTCCCTATTTGCAAGAAATCTAATACAGTATTAAGCCAAGATAGGAGATAAAAGAAACACTTACCGCTATGCTTCATATCTATCTACATTTGTCCTCAAACCGCATGTGCTCAGAGGCAGGGCTTTCTAAAGGTGGCTGAATTCTGAGGGTGCGACAGCGGATGCGCCACTGTGAGAAGGTTGGGTCTGGTCAGAAGAGGTAAGTCAGTGGGACTGTGGCAGGGCAGCTCTCTGCTTCCGTGGCACCACGACACAAGCAGTTCTCTCCTCCATATGCCACGCTGCCTGGGAACCAACACACTATGAACCAAAACTTCTACTAACGGAGCCAAAATAAAGCCTTCCTCCTTTAGCTTGTAGGTGTCAGGTGTGGCACCTCAGCTACAAGGGAAGTGACTAAGACATCGCTTTCCTTCAAGACTGCCATCACTCATTTGTTACGGTGGCACTGTGGACGAGTGGGGATTGTGACAAAGGACAAGAAGCACTTCTATCCCCACCCAGCCAGGACGCTCTCATGCCTGGCCCCCCAGCCCTGCGCGTGTCCCACACAAGGCAGATGCTTGGGGACTGGAAGTTTCCTGACCCATTTCCCCGGCCGCACGTTCTCCCTCCATCTTGGATTCATGTTGCCTTGTAATAACCTAATTGTTTCTGTGTCCTTTGATTTCCCTTTCCGATTAGCATTCCCCTGCCTGTGGGATCCTGCGGGTAGGACATCTGAATCAGACCTTACCTCATTCTTGGACTCTAACCTACCGCAGCCTGACTGCTGAAGAGCAAGGAAATGAACATCGGTGCAGGCCGCTCAGGAGGAGCTCCTAGCAGGCGGAACCAAACAGGTCCTAGGTTGCTGGATGCGGTGGAGCAAGAAGTGGACACTGGCAATTTGCCAAAGAAAGAAAGCAGGAAATCAGGATCAAGGGGAGGAGAGAAAGGGCGAGAAAAGGAGGAAGGGAGAAAGAAGAAACAAGGAAAAGGAAAAAGCGAAGGGGACAGAAGGAGAGAGAAAACGGGGCAGAAAGAAGGAAGGAAGCAAAAAGGAGAAAGAGGAGAGGGAGAAACCCTGGAGCCCGCTGTGTGGATGGGTTTTGGCCCAAAAGTATGGTGCTACTGATTTCAGCAAAGCAACAAATGCAAAATGCAATTCGTCCTTAAAATTCAGTAGCACTAGAATAAAGAAGAAATGCTTCACCGAGTTGTGACATTTAAGTGGTCATGCATTTTTCAACGTATCAGCTATGCAAAGATGTTTATATTCATTTCCTCCTCAGTCGTGTTTCATTTAAATGGAGTGGAAAAGTCTTCAAAAAGTTTAATTAAATAAAATAGAAACATGGAAATCAAAGTTAACTGAAACCGACTTTAGAGTTTAAAATAGAATAGAAACATAAATTCCATAAATAATAAGAGGAAAAATAAAAGCAGAGAGTAAACTAAATAAATATTCTTGTTATCTTTACCTCTTGCTGTTTCACCTCCAAGTGTGTTTTTATCTTGTATTATATTTCTAAAAATCCAGAAAGAAAAATGTCAGTAGATGACAACATGAAAGCGTTCATGGGATGCTGAGTTAATCTAAAACCTTTAGCAGGAAGGAAAAAATTTTTCATTTAAAGAGGCAATTTCTCTTAAAACAAAATATATGTGGCTGCATGGATAGTTTTAATTTATAATCTTACGAGAGTTCCAAGTGAAGTTCAGAAAGGTCTAATAGGAACTCGGATAGATTCGAGATCGTCTACCCCAGCCCTACATTCACGCATAACAGTTCTAATATGTAATATAATGGCAGCAACAATAATGACCTTAACTCGGGTAATCCATTTGTTGACAGCAGGTGATAACTCAGCCTTCCTGATGGTAATCTATTTTTTGGCAAACAAGGCAGAGGGCTATTTGCCACATACATTTATTTTTATGAGGAGGACATGTTTTATAATGTTGGATATGAGATAGTGCAGGTGTGGAATTAATTGTCCAAGTTGCAAAATATGCTAGTGATGGCATGTTAAATCTATGGCACACAGTGGCCTTGACATGATTAAGTGTTGGCTCCTATTAAGTAGCCACAAACCCGGATTTCCAATTATGGTGGTGAACTGCTTTCTGCTGAGTGGATTAGCTTAGTACTTCATTCTGCCGGTAGTTTTATGATCCGAGATCTTTAATTTTCCCAATTCAACTCTTAGGCCCACAAAGACAAGCTGCCTGACTTTTAAATAATATATTCCCCTTTTAAATTTCTGCCTCCTACCATTTCCTAGGAGCGCCATTTCCTGTCACCATAATTATAATAATTTGTATGTAGTTCCTGGGATCACATTTCTAATTGAGTCCCAAATTGGTTAGCCTCATGAAGTTATTAATATGCATTTTTAACTTGTACAAATTATATATTTGTCTGGTTGGGAAAATAATGTTCATTATTACATGTATCCTTTACCTCTCTTCCTTCAATTTTAATGTCACTATTTTATTTTGAAAAAATGTGTTTTTAATAATATGATAAATACTGAAAAAGCATGAGAGTTGGAGAAGGTGGTCGAGGCAAGGTGCCCAAGAGCCAGTAACCAGAGGAATAAGAATTTATGTCACACATGCACAGCAAGAAGAACTCCGGGTGGTTCTGAAAGTGGGGACAAGACAG
The DNA here is from genome assembly GCF_000260255.1 of Octodon degus. Lineage (NCBI taxonomy): Eukaryota > Metazoa > Chordata > Mammalia > Rodentia > Octodontidae > Octodon > Octodon degus. The sequence goes on along the minus strand of NW_004524582.1, from coordinate 13,035,021 downwards.
TGCCGGAGGAAACAGGGGAGACCACAAAGTGCACACACAACTGACCAAGGTCACCGAGGGTGGCACTGAAGAGATTTTAAAAAAGTGAGGCATGCACTCAATCAGAGTCTACTGCACTCATCCAAGCAAAAGCAATGAAAGTGTGGATTATCACAAGGAGGAATTATCACAAGGAGGTAGGGCGGGTCTGAGAGCCATTTCTCCTGCAAGGAGCCTAGCATTCATTTTTTAGAATTATTTTTATTGGAAAAAAAAGAGACAGTCTCAAAACCAATTCATAGGAAGGTTTCAATAATTAATACATTGCATATTGTTGTCTTCATAGTGGTTATTCATAGTACAAGATGCAGACATGATGTCCTGTCCAAACACTATTAGTACAGATCTTCTTTCTCATTGAATTAAGAGAAAGTAGCTGTATATCTATCCTAACTGTTTTATACATACAAATACAAAATGGTCCTTCATTTGTAACCACTTTTTTGCTAGGTTTTGTCAGAGAATGGTATTCCATTGCCATTTAAATATTATAGGTGTATGAATTCAGCAAAATAATCCAATATAGCCCAGTAGTCCATAATAGTAGTGGGTTATCCATAACTCAGTTGTGTCCCAAATTTACTGATCAAGGAGATAATGGGGCCACAGAGGGAAGTGATCAATGATGTAGAGTATGCCTAAGGAGAGTCACATGGAGAGAAAACATTCTCTCAGGCTTTCATATAGAGCAAACTGGTCAAGCAATGGCCATGACTCCTCCACATGGCTGACACTGCAAAAGGATCTACAAACTGAGGTACAGGCTTTCAGGGTAAATCCTGAAGGGATTTGATTGACCTTGTCAGATACAAAATTTACATTTCTTGTTATATAGGTCTTGCTTTATCTTGGTCTTAACCATCCAGCAGAAAAGTATAAAAACAAAGTAGAAAAAATAAAGCCATATTAATATGCTGAGCTGTAAAAGGTTCAAGTCAACAACTTCTGAGAGAGCCTTGCATTCAATTGGGAGATAAAACTAGTACAGAAGAGCTATTTGGGTTGCTGTAGTCTGACGATGGCCCGTCTCCTCCATGTTGACATTTAATCCTCCCTGTGACATATGAAAAGGTAGGACCTTTAAGAAGTAATTGGGGCTCTGCTTTCATGAATCCATTCGTGGGAATAGTGAGTTTGTGGATTAATGGGTATCCCAAAAGCCAGCTTGGCTAGATCACTCAGACCTCCCCCATCTCTTACCCAGGATGTCCTATGCCACCTCAGGTCTCCGGCACCAAAGAGTCGATTACTAGTGTGGCCCCTAGACTTCAGACCAGAGCCATAAAATTCTTCTCTTCATATATTGTGTTATTAAGGTTCCTTCATGGTCAGTGGCTAACCATATGATCAGAAGCGAGAGCACTATGAGCTAGAAAGTCAACACCAGCCCCATAGAGGAGCTCTGCTTACACTTGGGAAGAAGTGACTGTTGGGACAACAGCCTGCTGGAGGACTTGGTGAGCTTTGACATCTACATGCTGGGGGAGAAGAGAGCAAAATGACAACTCAACTCACACTCGCAAAAGGCATCCTCACACCATGCTGGAGCTACTGAGCTCACCCACAACGAAGAACCTATGGTCAGCTGGAGAATCTTCTGCTCACAACCCCATCTCAGCATCTACAGAAACTAAAGCCACGTCTACCTGGAACACCCATAAATGTTAAGACAATTGCCACAGTCATCCTCCACCAAAGCCTCTGTGGTCAGTGGCCTTCACAGGTGTGAACATTAAATAAGATCTCAAGACAGATGGTCTTTCTATATTGAAGATTTATATAATCCCTTTTCTCTGGCTGGTCTTTCATTTAAACGTTTCCTAAGTCATGTGTCAGTAAGGCTCTGTTGATACAAAATCAATATCTTGACAATTCCTCTTTGTCTATTCCCTTGCCACACCAGATTGCCAGTTGTGGATTCAAGTGTTTGACACAGCTTGTTCAGATACCAGCAGTGGGGTTTGTTTATTATAAAATAATAATAATCTTGTGTGCAGTAAATACAATGTTCCAAATCTCTCAAGAAATGAGTTGGTATTTGGACTGCTTTTAATTTAAAGCATTTCAGAGGTTAAGTCAAGAGTGTATCTGACTCCAGTCTGAGTGGATCTGGGGTGGGGGACAGCCCCTGAAAATGATCAAAACACTCACCATTATGCTTCTAAGGCTTTATGAGGCAAAAGAGGGCTGCCCACCTTTGCCAAATGTGTTCTGAGAATCAGGAAAACACTATTGATGGAAAGGCACTCATTCAATGTCAGAGAAAGCTGGAGTGGTGACAGCAGTCTTCCCCAACATGCCCTCCAACTGCATCTTGCTCTACTACCCAACATGCATAAACACCAGGACGGAGAGAGGATGGTCGACACTCTCCACGCGTTCACCAATAGCTGTTGCCTTTTCTGTGTTGCTTTCTTTATTTTGTTATTATCAGCTATCCTTAAAGATGTGCCTCGGCATCTCATTGTGGTTTTGATTTGAATCTCGCTGATGATTAGTGACTCTGGGCATTCTTTCGTATCTGCTGGTCATTTGTGCATCTGAGGCAATGTCTAACCAAGTGCTTAGCCCATTTTTAATTGGATTGCTCACTTTTTGTCATTGAGTTGTAGAAGCTCATTATATATTTTAATTCCTTCAAGGGACACAAAGAGGCAAACACTCTTCAGTACAGTACCAACACAGAGAGAGAGGCACAGAGAGTATAGACAAGGTGGGAAACACTGAACTTACTAGAGAACCATCCCATAGCTGTGTCTTATTTTATAAGAAGTCTTCCCAATGCATGTAGCACAGCACTTTCCAGAAAGAGTCCTTCTGCCACCAGAGGCATCTGTCCTCTGACCACTGCTTCTTTACCACCAGCTCCCTGGAGCCCGCTTTTCAAGATGCCCCGGTGCTCTCCACAGCCAGGCGACTGCACCATGCCTTCTCCAAAAAGCAACTATAAGAGCTCCCTTCCCTCCACCTCCAAGGGATGCTGAGGCTTGAAAGAACAGAAAATGGGGCTCTTCCCCAAAGGGGACATGAAGCAGATCCAGCATCATCCTCCCCCTATCAGCTGGCCCCAGGCCACCGACACTCACTTGGAGACACACATAGGACTTCCCACAGGGCAACTGTACTCAGTATAGCAGATGTGGACATGCAACTGGGACAGACATGAGGAGGTGGCAAAGATGTAGGCTCAGGATGGGTGGCTCTGTGGCACCAGGTGAGTAGCACAGAAAGGGGCTCCTGAGAAGGTGAGACAGCACCAGCCTGCATGCTGCTCTAAGGGCCTTCCAGGCCTGGGCTTCCCTGGCTGTCCTGCCATGCTGTGGTGCGACTGCAGGCTCACCCACATCACCCAACACCCTCTTTGTGAGGCAGCGTGTCTCTTTGTGGAGTGGGCTTTCTCTCTTGTTCATAAAAGAGCTTGAACAAAACAAATGGTGGGGACTCTGGCCCTGAGCTCCTGGGTGGCCTGGGTCCTCTCCTCCTCTCTCCCACCCACACACCTGGCCAACTTCTGCCCTATTTAGGTCCCCAGAGTGAGCAAGATGTGCTGGCTGGACACAGCCTCAGACAGGCCTCCTCTCCTACAGGACGATGACCAGCAACAAGCACAAGTTTCCAGAAATGTCACCACTATGGCTTCAAATTGGGCAACCTCTCTACCCCACAACCAACAAGGCAACAGGATTCTGGTTCAAGTGCTTATTTCTAAACCATTCAAAGTCTCCACAGACAACTTCGTACTATCCTCAGTCTCCCACAGGATTCCAGCTAGTGACAAAGAACCTGGACCCCAGCCCCCTGCTTCTGAAGGGCCGAGCTCAATTTTTTCACCTCCCTCCTTTCACTCAAACCAGCATCATTTTCCAGATACCTGTTTGGGCTCTTGCTCAGTATTTTACATGAATCTGACTTCAAGAACCAGAATGAATGGAAACACCTGGGGCCATGGGAAACGCTCTGATATTTTTTGTTTTGTTTTGTGTGTTGCCAGAGAATTAAACCTACAGCCTTCACATTGAGCTACATCCCCATCCATCCATCCATCCATCCATCCACCCATCCATTTATTTTGAGACAGGGATCAGGGTCTGATGAAGTCACTAAGTTGCCCAGGCAGGCCTTGAACTTGCAGTTTTCCTGTCTCAACCTCCCATAGTGCTGGGACTGACCTGCACCACCAGTCCAGTTTCTTCTGCTGCTTACGACTGAAAAGCCAACCTTTGCCCCGCTTACTCCCTGTGTGACTGGCCCTGCCCTGCTAGAAAACAAAAGTGGCTGTTCACATGCTGTGTGTGGCTCAGGATAACGGTTCTCAGCCCACTATCTGGCCACCTGCAGCCCTCTTGCCTGCCGGGCCTGCTGATCCTCCTGTCACCAGTGCCCCCTATTGCCCAACCTCTTTGAAACAGCCAGTGATCTTCAGAAAACATAAACCAGGCCACCTTCTTTTCCTGATCAAAAGTCCCCAACAGACTCCAATGTCACCGAAATAAATTTGAAGCTCCTCATCTCACTTTCAGTCCTGAGGACGTGAGTTGTGCAACCTCTGACCCAAGACCCTGCCACAGCCTCCCAGATGTGCTTCCCACCCAGAGCCTGCCTGGAAAGGAAGGCTCACCCAAGACCTCCCCAGGGGTTTCCCAGCAGACCCCCAGTGAGCCACTCCCACCTTATGTCTCACACATGGCCCGCTCTTGTCTACTGTGTCACGTGCCCTTTCTTATAATCATCATGGTAGCTTCCAGAAAGCATCTTTTGTCCACATTTTAACCTTCTCTTTTTTTTTTTTTTTCAGCAACACTGGGGGTTGCCCCTAGGCCATCATGCTAGCCACATCCCCAAGTCATTTCTTTATTTTGAGACAAATTCTTGCTAAGCTGCCCAGGCTCAAGTCAAACCTACAATCCCCCTGCCCCAGCCTAGCAGAGAGCTGGAATTGTTCTTATCTGCCTGCATCTGCCAAAGGACAAAGCCAAAGCCACTCCTTTCTGCTTCCTCCAAATACCTATGTTCTCAATTGCACCTGCCATGAGCTAGAAGCTCCAGGAGTATTGAGTGGGAGGATCATCCCCTAACTTGAGCTTTAAAAAGTTACCATGTTTCATATTTTTTTTTGTTCGTAGGAATGTTCCCCAATTCTAAGCCCAAAGCACTAATTTCTACCTTAATATTACTTTTCCCACTGATAATGGAAATAATAACCACCATTTGGTTTTGAAATACCACTCGATATTAAATACCTAGGCAATCTGCATTTATTATAGGTCAACCCAAGAAAACTAGATATTACCTATCTCCTATAATTGGATTGTATTTTCTGAAGAATCATGTTATTCTGGTGTTTTGCCTTCTAATTTTTTTTGGTATTATGTTTTTTATTCTCTGCAAATGAATGGGCAATTTTTTTCCGACTTTGTGTGCAAAAATCAGCAGGGAAATATTAAAATCTAAATCAAACAGATATTCTAGAAATGATCTGGTGTCTATTAAGGCATAAAGCTTCAGAACAGAAAGAATACACATGGCCATGCCTAGAAAATATTTTATTGAAACTCAGCCAGGTGTGGTGGTGCATGAGTGTAATCACAGCATTGGGGGGCTGGAGGGGGACCATCAAGGCCAACCTGGACTACACAGTGAGACCTTGTCTCAAAATAGAAGGAAGGAAGGAGGGGGGAAGAAGGGAGGAAGGGGAGAGGGAGAAGGAGGAGAGAGGGGGAGGGGAGGGGAGAGGGAGAGGGAAGGGGGAGAGAGAGAGAGAAAGAATGGAAGGGATGGAGGGAGGGAGGGGAGAGACAAGGTGGGAGGGAGGGAAGGGTGAGAGGAATAAAAGAAGAATGAAAGGAAGAGAGGGAAGGAGGGGAGAGAGAGAAAAAGAAAGGAAGGGAAGGAGGGAGGAGGGAGGCAGAGAAGAAAGAAAGAAAGGAAGAAAGAAAGAAAGAAAGAAAGAAAGAAAGAAAGAAAGAAAGAAAGAAAGAAAGAAAGAAAGAAAGA
>NW_004524582.1:12985511-13028328 GCF_000260255.1 Octodon degus | reverse complement strand
TGGTTAGGATAGATATATAGTTACATTCTCTTAATGAATAGAGGGATTTGTTCTAATAGTGTTTGTAAACAGGATATCATGTCCGCATCTTGTACAGCGATTAACCACTAGGAAAAATGTATGCAATATGTTAATTATTGAAACTGTCCTACCAATTTGTTTTGAAACTGTCTCATTGCTATTTGTTTCTCAGTAAAATTATGGGAAAAAAAAGAAAGATGAAAAAGAAAGAAAGGCATTTTATTGGAACTTACCTCATCAGCAACACAGTCTGTGAAAACAAGCTCAGAAAAGGATGGAGAAATGACTGGATCAAATAATGTTCCCCCAAAGTGTCTTGTAACCTGTTCATATCAACATCAACTGCACATGTCACCTCTCACCTCTGCGTCCCTCTTTCCCCTTTGCCACCAGCACCATCATTAGCCCCAACTGCCAAGCAGGCCTTAAGTGAGATGAGTATCCTTTCTCAGAATAACCTGCAGCTGCAGATACTACAAGTTCCATTTTATAGGTCAGAAATGTGAGGACTAGAAATGTGAAGAGCTGGCTGGAAGACCCGAGCCTTCACCATCACACCATACTTGAGTTGCCTTCTAGAACTTCCGTATGAACCGATCTGCATTTGGAGAGGTCAAAATTTGAAAGCAGACTTCTTGTATACACCCATCTAGAAAGATATAAATATTTCATAAAGCTTTGCCTGGGCAAAATGAAGGAGTCTAAAGCTTAGATTACACTCACTAGTAAGAATGATGACAGTATTCATAGTCTTCTGTTGTATTTATCACTACAAGAAACCTTTCCCTCTTGATTTTATAAACACTATACATTAACCCTGGGCAAGATGTCTACAGTCATCTTTGAAAACAATGTTACATCATCTAAATATCTGGCCAGTTGAAGAAAAGAAACTGACTTGTTCCTAATTTCTGCCTTTATAAGTGCGTACAGGACCCAGTGGAAAGTCATCCCCCGCCCTTTTGTTGCCCGACCACCCACAGACACTGCGGCCATTCTGAAACTTTCTCAGAAACCACAAACATTCTAAGAAAACAATTATTTCTTTTCAGAACTCTTCTGAGTCTGCTCAAAGCCAAGAAAACTACAGGGAATTGGATGAGAATCACAAATAGATCTAAGAGTAATAGTAAGGGATGATAACTAAGCTGAGATAATCAGCACTTCAGCGTGGGTTGCTAATCAAATAATTCTTTGATTTTTAGCATTTTGTTTAATCTATAATATGCCTTTCCAGCATACACCATAAACTTTGATTTCATGTTTGCATAAAAATGAATACTGTATCTATATTTGTGTTGTGTCTTATTGACTAGAATTGAATTAACCCTCAAGTAAGGATATTAAAGTTTTCTTAGCCACTCAGGGCTTGTCATATCTTCTACCTCAGCTATCGAAAATCCTTTTCCATTTTAGATTACTGAACATTTTTTAAATGCTGTCTCACACTTAAAGAGGGCAAGACATTAATGGCACTTCATTTTTTTACATATTTGGTACAGGGTCTCACTATGGAGTCTTCCCACTGCTGGGATTACAGGCATGTACCACCACACCCTGTCTGGGTGACTAAGTGTGCCCAGGGGGTGGGGCTGGCATGGCACGTGGTGCCAGGGATCCAACCCAGGTCCCTGCACTTTCCTAAGCAGGCACTTAGTCTGCTGAGCTATCTCCATGGCCCTTAATGACACTTTCAATGACAGTCTCTTCTACACATGTACACAGGTCAGGGATTGAGTCATTGTAGTCCAGTCCTCCTGCCTACATCACAGCCATGACCTTGGCTGTGATGAAGTATCTCACTAGACTGGCAGGATCGGGCTGCGCAGTGGTTATCTGTATGTGTCAACTTCACTAGGCCTATCGTATTTGATGAAACATTGTTCTGGATATTTCTCTGAAGGTGTTTTGTGGATTAACATTTTAATTGGCAGATGCTGAGTAAACAAATCATCTTCTCTGAGATGGATGGACCTCATCCAATCAGTTGAAAGCCTGAAAAGAACACACTGACCTTCCCTTGTAACTTCACCTACTCCTCTTCTCCTGGGTCTCCAGCCTGCCAACCTATCCTACAGATTCTGGACTTACCAAGTCTCTACAATGACAGAAGCCAATTCCTAGAAACAAATCTAGGATTCTAACATCATTGTCATTTGCAGTGTGGCCCTGGTTTCTTTAGGTAACAGAACATGTTCAGTTGTTATGACTTAGATCTAAAATGTCCCTAAAAGCCTCCTGTTGGGGTGTGGGGAATAGTTGAAGGAAGGAGGTCACTCAGAGTGTGACCCAGAAAGGGGTACTCTTGTTCCTGGCTCTTTCTGGTCCTCTCTCTCTCTCTCTCTCTCTCTCTCTCTCTCTCTCTCTCTCTCTCTGCTTGCCAGCCACCAGTGGTCCAGCAGCTCTCCTCACCAGGCCTCACTTGCCTGCCACTTTTACTTTGGGGCCCACCAATCCCGTACTGAAACCATCAGCTGAGACAAAGCTCTCCCTTAAGGCATGGGTCCCAGAGCTGGAAAGTGACTAACACACGGAAGTCCTACTCCATCATTCTTCCATCATCCTGTGCTAGTGAGAGGACTACTCTGAGCAGATTAAGGGTGGACTTGCTCCTGTGCCAGTGGTCAAACAAAAGGCACTTGACCCCTTGCTCACCATGCTCCTCTAAATTGTCCACCTCCACATCACTGAGCATCTGGAGGACCACCGGCTCATGTCATTCATTCTACTTGACTCTTCACAAATGGAATGTTTTCATAGTTTTTTCAAGACTATTGGGGGCCTGCACATCCATGTGCTGAATGCACAGTGATAAGTGCTCTGCCTTTGTGAACCTCGTAATCCTGTACAGTGGACATAAAAGACAGTGGCAAATATATATATATATCACGGCATCAACAACCCTAACAAATGGCAGGACATTTCAGCAGTATCACTATAACAACATTACTTCATAATTAGGTGGAGGGTGAGGGATAGAAAGAGATTGTTATGGGTTGAGTTGTGTTCCCTCAGAAAAATTTATGTTGAAGTCCTAAGCCTCATAGGGTCTTTACCAAGATGACTATATTCAAAGGAAGCCAGTAAAATGGGCCTTATCTAACATTAATGTTGTCTTTATAAGAAGAAGGTATTTGGGGGCTGGGGAGATAGCTCAGCAACGTAAGTGCCTGCTGGCAAGAGCAAATCCTAAGTTCTCCATCCCTGGTACACACCCCCCTAAAAAAGAAGATATTCAACAGAGACATGCAGAAAATGTGAAGACACAGGGAAAAGGCAACCATTTAGAGGGAGAGAGAGGCTTAGAGAAGATCCTTCCTTCATAGACATAAGAAGGAACAAAACTTCCAAAGCCTTGATAGCAGATTTACATTCCCCAGAACTGCAATAAAATAAATGTCTGTTGTTTGGGTCACTCAGCCAGTGGCACTTTGTTATAGGGAAGGAGTGATGATAGAGCAGTGGTTAAGGATGTAAACGAAGAAAAGAGTCACTCTAAAGGCAACATTAGCCATTAGCCAGACCAGATGACTATCAGGGAGGAAGAAGAAAATCAAGACATGTGGGTCAACTTGGACTATGGATGTAGTAAACACGAGAGAGAGAGAGAGAGAGAGAGAGAGAGAGAGAGAGAGAGAGAGAGAGAGAGAGAGACCTTTATAATTTGTCCTTAAAGATTCCCCTATCAAGAAGTAGAGTTTATTTCTCCTGAATCTGGGATGTCCTGTGACTTGTTCTAATCTACAGAACTGAGTAGAAGAAATGCTTTATCAGTTCCAATTCAGAACTCACATGGTCTGAGACACTTGCAGGTCTCTCTCTCTCTTTCTTTCTTGCCTCAAGAATTCTGGGACCACTATCATGGGAATGAATCCAGGTTAGCCCACTCGTTGAAGGAAACCTAGTACACAGCTTGTAACAGTTCCCCTTTGGTAAACATCGTCTTCCAGATTCATGAACAAGGCCATTATCTGCAGATGACTGTAGCCATGTGTCAGCCTCACTGAGTCCAGCAGAAGAACCACATGGCTGAACTCAACCCACATTCCTGACTCAAGTAATGGTGAACCAATACATGGTTATTGTGTTAGGTTATTGTTCAGAGTTTGAAAGTGGTTTCAGATATACTACAAAATATAACTTGCATCTAGGATGATTACTCTTGTCTTCTGTCAGGAGAAGGACTTCAAAAGTAAAATAATGTGGATAAGAAATTCTGTTTCTGACATATCATGTTGAAAACATTATAGGACTGTTAAGTGACTGCCCAGTTAGAAGTACTCTGGAAGTACAAATCTGAAAGACAGTCATGTGACTGATTTCCATACCTAGATAGATTGCTGCAAAAGAGTAAGGACATTGTCCTTACTCTCATTAAAGAAAGATGGGTCCAATGTCTGGTCCTAGCAAGACCAATATTTAAAGTTGAGGAAAGTAAGAAAGTAATTTAAGTAGAGGAAGAGAGAGGATAAGAGATGGACAGATACCACAATAATGCACATCTTGGAGTGGAAAGATAATGATTTCTCTGCATAGTTATAGACACTGATATGTCTGAAAATATAGGGCTGATAAAAGTCTCAACATCTGGAATTATAAAGTCATTGACAAAGTATTCCACCAAAGTGAGAAGGCTGAGCTCTTATTAAAGGTCACCAAAAAGAGAATAAGAAGGGAGAATTTTCCAAAAATGAATGCATATAATTCTCTTGTTGATCCCAGAACGACTGGGTCACTTTACCTACAACATTATCTACCTCTTTGCTCCAGGAATTTGTGACCTACTGAGAGCCACCAGTCTCAGTCATAGAGATCTATGCCATTAAAAGATATGCCCCCTCATCAGCTGGGCTTTTCATAATATGCAACAGAGGGGAAGGAGAAACCAGCAGCCACCCATCAAGGAAGTGAAAAGTTCCTGGATATTTTTTTTCAAGATATTAGAGATTGGGAGTATTCTAATTCCTAACTTGCATAATCACAACGCTGTAACTGTTGGTGAGTGAAAGTCCAGGAGAAGATGGGAAGAGATATCTATAGCACAGGTGAAGGAAAGCCAGGAGAAGAGAGAGGTAGCCTTTCAGACCAGAGACTGAGGAATTCACAAAGATGCTTGTCCATCCTCTGCTGAGAAGGGCTCAGAGGTGGCAGAATGTTGAAGATGGTGGAAAGTGTGTGGAGATAGTGACAGTAGTGAGCTTGATGTCCCACACAAGGCTTGCTCTACAGCACTGAAGATGGGGACAAAAGAACTACAGTGGTGTTCTTTGGCATGGTAACTCTTTTTCTAAATGCATGTGATAGCCTCAGTGGAGAAACAAACAAGGCTGGTAATTGACCTGAGCCAAGTCTGTCTGTCTGTCTGTCTGTCTGTCTGTTTCTCTCTCTCTCTCTCTCTCTCTCTCTCTCTCTCTCTCTCTCTCTCTCTCTCTCTCCCTCCCTCCCTCCCTCCCTACCCTCTAGCTTAAAAGAGGAGTATGTAGAAGAGTTCTGTTGATGACTTAGAAAAAGAGAGGGGCCCGGGAGATGTCTCAGTGAAAGAAGCATTTCCCTGGCAAGCACAAGGGCCTGAGTTCAATCCCCAGTTCCACAAAAACAAAAAAGAAAGAAAGAAAAAGAGAACAGTAGAGGGACCAGAGGCCTGGGAAATAAATGGCTGGGGCAGTGGTGCAAGGGTTAAGAGGCTGCAACTAAGTGTGATTGCAATGGAGCTGAAGGTTCCAGAAGCAGAGACATTCCAAAGCACAAGGCCAGAGTGTGGGCAATGTGACTGGACTGCCGAAACATGAGGGGTGAGGATGTCACTGTGAATCTAGTCACCAGACACATTCCCCAGGAGTGGATGTGAAAGATCACGTTGGAGGTGGCACACCTGAACCAGTTAAGAGAACATGAGCCCTCTGGGACAAGGGGATCTGACCTTAGGAAAGTCAGGGCGCCTTCAATGGGAATTTCACTTGGGGGTCACTGGAGTTGCACAGCTTGGTGCAATGGTTCCAAGTAGTGCTTTGGTGGCAGCAGCCTCCTTCACTCCTCTGGGTCTAAAGGTGTGAACCAAGCAGCAGCTGCTGCCACTCCCTCCAGGGTGCTTTCTTAGGGAAGAACCAGCTTATAGTGGAGGCAAGATGGAGAAGAAGTGAATTCACTGTTAGTGGGCAGGGATCCAACAGCATAGATGAAGAAGTTGTGAGAAAACAAACTGAAAAAATCAAGAGGGGCAGGCAGGAGACACAAGAGAATGACTTTCACTGTGAAACATAAGCACATTTCTTTTTGTTTGATTTATTTTCAGAGATAGCTCTGAGGTCTGTCCTGTCTGGGTCCCAACCCAATCAATAATTATTGCATATTAGTCTATAGTCAAAATTCATCTTCCCTTAGAATTATCTCAGGAATGATAAGAGCCTCACTGTTGAGTCCAGGATTATTCCTGAAGTGTAATTCAGTGCCTAGCACAAGAAATATTTATCCCTGTGGATCTCATAGAACATAAGCCGGTGGGTATTCTTAGGCCAAAAAGGAGAAAGAAACTCTCATCTGATAACCATAGTTAAATTCTTTACATAAATTGCGTGCTTGTACCATTTTACCCATATTTTATTCTAGCAGCCAAAAGAATATGCAAAAGCTAGGGTAAATGAACACTCTTATTGATGTAAGCATGATTTTTTGACTAATAAGAAAATTAAAAGAGGCTTATTTTTGAGTTTTCAAATGAACAAAGAAAATACTGTATAAGGAAGATTCACTCAATAATAGCCTCCATTGGGTACCTTCACATGTAGCCAACAAAGTGTAAGTTGACACATCTTTGTGGAAAGACACTGAAGAAAAGTCTTAAAACTTTGTATTCTTTCAACCAACTGAGTATTCCTACTACTATCATCCTAAAGAAGTAATCATAGATATTCACCAGTTTATTGCTATTGGTTACAGCCTAAATACCTAACAAAGATGATTAAATAAATGTTCCTATAAACGTAAAACAAGTACTTAAGAACAACTAATATAATATAGAAATATATGAAATATTTGTGGAAATGGGCTAAAATCAGGTTTGGAATATTTATACATGGTACCAGTTTAAATATTAAATGCACAGGCCCAGAAAAATATTAAAAGGATATATATCGAAGTATTATCTATGATTATCTTTCAGAGTTTGGCTTATTATGGCTTTGAATTTCTTTTTTTTCCTGACCTTTTCTAAGAAAGAAATTCTGAAACAAAAATGTATCACATCTAAGAAAAACAAATTATGCTTTTATCAATTTTGTGCTATATGGCTTTCAAAAGCAGCATCCTACAAAATCAAGTTTAAATATATTTTAAATTAAAGTGAAAAATGAAGTGGAAAGATACTTCCTTTATATGAAAACACAGAACAAAAGAAATACTCATCTTACTTTCAGGGGGAAAACTTACTTCAGCAAATATCCTTTCAGGGACGGGCTTGAAAGAACGTTTCTGTCTCTCTAAATGCTAGAACTTTTCAGTTTATAATTATGTGGCTTTGGGGACTGATGTCTTTGAATCCCCAGAATGAATTAAAGATTATTCCTCTGGTCAAATGATCAATAAGGATTTTATTTAGTTCCTGTTTTGTTCCCTGCACTGTATTAATGCTGTGGTTGGTACAAATAATGATAGAAAAATAACTCAAGGCTTTTAGAAATCAATCAAGGAAAAACCTATAGCTACTCACCTTAAATACAGTAAGCATAAAAGAACTAATTGCATTCAGTCAGAGCTTAGTATGTATGAAGTCTTCGCAAATACTGTATAGACCCAAATGTAAGATGGACATTTTCCCAAATTCTCTGAAAAGGGGATATGTGAGAAACTCCAAAGGCTCTTACATCATAGGACATTCTCTAATTACTTTATTTAAACAACTAAGTGACTTTTGGTGAAGACTCATTAGCCTGCAATGACCTCAGTTAGAGCTGGGAGATGCTTAGACAGATCACGCGGCAGAGCGGCTATGGAGAAGACAAGCTGATTCGCACAGGTGTACCCGGCCCTCCCGAGCTGGCACCACAGAACCAAGGCTGGGCATCACTGCCAATGAGTATCTGTGCCTAAGTACCAGTCGAGCATGATGTATGTTTATGTCACACCTATTCCATTTCTTAGTATCCAATGTTAATCTTTGGTTCTCTCTTCAGCAAGCAAATTAGCAGTCCACCGTGGTGGTAATGATTAAGAGGGCCTTTACTGTCCCCACACTTTCCTAAAAATCCTCACTCTACTTAGTTTTTCTAGTGCAGTGAAAAAATTAAAATGGCCCCAATTTTGGAAAAATAAGCCAATATTTACTTTAATAGATGGAAAGAGTAAATCAACCCATTGCTTCTAGACTACTTGTTCTGCGGTCCAGTTTAAGTAGAGGAAATAACTTTTAAATTATTTCTAATGCAACTGTTAATATCAGGGTCAAAAAAAATCAATTAGCAATGGAGCCTGACTTCCTAAAATAAGCAGTCTGACAACACTGTAAAGACGATTCCATTCCCATCTGCAGTATTTTCAGCTGGATTCATCAAAGTGCTGTAACCCTCTTAGCCTAACATCGCACAAAAAAGTCATCACGGATTTCATTAGCAGCGCGACACAGGCCTGGGAGTGTCCCCGACTTCTGGCGCTATGTCACTCTCTAGCTCGGCTGACTAATTTGAATCCAGAAAAAAATTAGCAATCAACTGAAGTGCTACAACATTCAAACGAAAACTTTCCATTTGACTTACGAATTGAGCTGCTCTCTTGATATTGCCAAGAATGGATTTCTGTGGCACAAAATCTTAACTTCCAGCCAAGTTTGGAAGCTCCCTCGCGCGCACGGGGACGCAGGGAATGGGCTGCGAAATATCTTGCCAACCTGGTACGGCTGACTCCTCCCACCCATGCGAGCTCCTTCGCTTCGCTGAGTGAGAAGTCAAGAGGGGGACTGCTAGAGGCTGAGGCCATAGCACCAAGAGGGAGGACTCGCCACCCGCCGGGGGAATCCTGAGTGGCTGTTTCTAAAGCCAGACCCTGACTGTTCTCTCTGTGTGCATGTTTTATTGTTGTTGTTTTTTTTAATTTTTTCCTTCTTGGTCCTTTACACAATTCAAAAGAAATCATGTTAGCTAGATGACAGATAGACGAATAGAAAGTAAGTAGGTAGGTTGCTGGATAAATGATATAGATAGATAGATAGATAGATAGATAGATAGATAGATAGACAGACAGACCAACAGATGGATAGTGAGATGGCGCGTGCCTGTAATTCCAGCTCTTGGGAGGCTGTAAACAGACAGATCACTATGAGTCCGATCTAGTACTGAGACCCTGAACACCCTGTAGACCCTTCTCTAAAATAAAAAAAAGACATAGCAAAATATTTGTATACTGTATATGGATAATATATACTATATATGGATAATATATACCCTAATATATGTACACATATTATACCTATCATTGATCTATCTTCTCTGTGTGCATTTACATGTGCAAGTAACTCATTAAATAACAGCTCCTACTGGGCAGGAACAAGCATACTGCAGGTGTCAATAAATTTTATTGAATGAAAATAACTGACCACAACAACACTAACCAAGTTACCCTTGACCCCCACCCATAAGCCCCTCCCAAACTTTCCCTTAGCCTGAAGGGACCCTCCTGCCCTCTCCCATCCACAGTCTCACCTGCCCAGAACTTCCCTGTGTTTCAAAGCCTAAAAGGAAGACCCCCACCTTCTGAACCAGTCTGCAGGTCTACCAGGTGCAAGGAAGCCCCTCCCCTGCCCAGCCACAGCCCACAAGGCCCTGATGTCTGCCCCTGGCTCACAGCGCCAGCCACTTGCTACCCTCTCTGCAGCCAGCTGGGGTTCTCCTTGCTACCTGAAGTCACACTGAAGGCAGCCCGTTGTGTGCATCTGTGGCACCCTGCCACTCACCCCTTACCCACCAGAAGGCAACCTAGCATGATAGTTAAGGTGTCATTGGCTTGGTAGCCAGATGCACTAGACGTGAACCCTAGCTCCACCGCTCACCAACTATACAATATTCATTAAGTCATTTTTCCTGTCTGTGCCTTGGCTCCTTGTAATGTGTGACATCAACAGTAGTACTCATCCCCTTGTGTTATTTTGATAAGTTAATGTATATAAAACTCTTTTAAAAGTTTCTGGAATAATATAGGAAGTATTCAATACATGGATTCTGCTGGGATTGGTTCAATTTACTTGGCTGAAAATCTGTTGTGTCCCAGGCACTCTATTAAATACTCCATGAAAACTGGAGGAATTGGAGAAAGTGTGGTATCAGTTCAGCCCTTCATCAGCTGATAACACAGGTCTTCCAACTCCAAGGTCATTTCTCACCCTCACTCACCAAGCCCCTAGGGATGGCTGTCATGTTCCTACCCGTGCACAGGGCGAACCGAGTCCCTTCTGCTCCACGTCACACAAGCATAAGCTTGGTGGGTGAAAAGTCTCTGAAGCGTTCACCTCACAAGCCCTCCAACTTCTAGAGATGTTTTTCCTTTCTTTCCTGCAGCTCCCTTGACTCCACACGAAGCATCTTTTTCAGCATCTGTTCAGCCTGACTCCCGTCATTAGATACATTCTTGTGTGTTTATAATGCACCACTGATTTGTTTCAGACTAAATCGTGGGATCTAAAAATAAAGTGATGTTGAACATATTTCTCTGCATATTAACTTTAAAGAAATAGATTAATCTTTTAGAAATAATCAAAAATGAATGATCCACTCAGCGTGTTAGTTACCAAAAAAAAAAAACATAAAAATATAAACCCCTCTGCTTCCTGCTTTTCCTTCTCTACTCTTTTCTAAATGTATTAATTTAAGTAAAATGCTTCATAATTTCTCATTTCAAAAATTATGAGGTATAGTGATTCTATGGTAACCCAACCATATTCTTCCTTGGGGACTCTTAAGTGGAAACAGGATTCATTTATTCTCCCAGTCAAATTCCCACTTTCAAAACTGACACTATAGAATCATCCTCATCATTCCCAAAGTGGAACAAAGAACAATACATGAAGTGGCACTGATTGGCATAAAAGTTGTATTTTCCCCCAAACATGTGTGTCTACTGTTGGTTGGGATCCAGAACTTCAAATGGCATGGTTTTGTTGCTGTTGTTGTTTTTCCCCCCAAAGAAGCTTCTTCAACATCACAGGAGGTGACAGAGACATATAAACAATGACAGTATAAGACAGAAAGAGCAGGGAAGGAGATCAGTAGGAGCGAGAAAGAAGTGAATTTGTTATGACTGACACGTGAAGTGGCCCCCAAGGCTCATGTGTTGAGGCCTGGATCCCCAGTGCAGCAGTGTTCAGAGGTGCAGTGGCCTAGAAGGTGGCTGGACTATGAGGGTACTCACCCACAGGTCAACCCATTTCTGGGCTCATGCTGAGGGGGCCAGTAAGAGGAACAGCTTAGCTGGATGAAGTAGGTCACTGGGGGAGCAATTTTTGCACATTGCATCCTTCTTGGACTCTTTCTTCCTCTCTCTCTCTCTTTCTCTTTCTCTCTCTCTCCCCCCTCTCTCTGTCTCTGTCTCTTTCTCTCTCTCTCCATTTCTCTTCGTCTCTCTTTCTGTGTCTCTCTCTGTCTCTGTCTCTGTCTCTGTCTCTGTCTGTCTCTCTCTCTCTCTCTCTCTCTCTCTCTCTCCCCCCCCTCCTTCCTGGCTTCAATGGGGTAAGCAGCTTTACTCTGCCACCCCTTTCTGCCTCACCACAGGCCTAAAAGCCATGGAGCCTGTGGACCATGGACTGACATCTCTGAAAATGTGAGTCCCAAAATAAATCTTCCTTCCTTTTTCTCAGGTATTTCACCACAGCAATGGAAAGCCGACTCACACATGGTTCCTGCAGAAGTGAAAAGTATGATTTGCCTATTTGATCAATCATTTAACACACACTCACTTACATCATTTGGACTATATGCCTCTTTTTTCTCTTGGGACCTGAAAACACGATCCACCATGAGTCCCTGGATGTTTATATGTCACCTAGGCTTGGTGACATAATTTGATATTTTCCTATTACTCAGAAGGGGTAACTCATGCAAATAAAAGCACATCCCGGATGCAAACCTAAATCCTGGGGTAAACTGCACTTTGTAGAACACAGTTATCCCAAGTCATATTTCCTTTTGGAAGAGGGAGGGCTATAGCCAACTGTGAACAATTACGAAATTGTCAATGGAATTCAATAAATGTTGTTTAAAAAAACTAATTATTTGTTACAATAACCAGCTACTACTGCCACTTTGTATTTGGAGGTTTGTAAACTACTTCCATTTGAAATGTAATTGATTCCATTTTTATCATTTGTTCAAGTTTATGTGGTTGTTCTCATCCTAAGAGATGATAACATCTATTTTCAGCAAATTATACATTATAATTCCTCATTCAAAAGCTGTAACAGAAAACAAAATGCTAATTTATGCTATAAACAAAACTACAGAATCATAATCACTCATTGTTAACATTAGGAACTAAGCTGCTGCCACTGGAAATAATAAATTGGAACAAAATGTGGTTGGCGTTGTTGGTTAGAGTTTTCTTCAGTTTGTTTTAATGTCTTTTTTGCTCATTTTGCTTTGTCGTTACACAACCAACATACTTTCTAGTACTCCTTCCAGCAGGAGATTGCCCGGATGGCTTGACTTCTTGCAGACAGAAGCCAGACGCTCTCTCTGCTCCTGAGCTTTGACCTGCAGCTCTCTGCCTCAAATGTACCACATGGGAGCCTCACACGACAACCGGAAGTGCGCACGATGGAGGGAGAGCGTTTCAGAACCACGCACCTGCTTTCCCACCTCTCTGTGCATCTGTCGCTTCTCCTCCCCTCCCCACCATAGCCTCCCCTATGTAAAGATCCCCCTGAGTCAGCTCGGGGCAAAGGGAGCTTTCCACAAGGGTGAGCCACCTCTCTTTCAGTAAATACAGTAAAAAATGTAAATAAATAAAAACGCACAAGTCCAGGAACCTCCATTAAATCAGGTCTATTCTTACAAAAAAAAATTTTTTTTTAATGGAGGAGTGCGGATCTGGCACCATATTCCAGGCAATTTGCTTTGCTTAAGCAACTATCTTTAAGTGAAAAAGACTGTAGCATCACCTAATGGCATTTTCCTCCTTTCTTCTTTTTTTAAAACATATAATTCAAAAGGAAAGACAGATTTCAGTATCATTATTATATCAAAAATGTGAATTCTTTGAAGAGCCCCCAAAGCCACACTGCCTTCAAGAGCAAATCACTTTTCTGGTGCCCTTTTATTTAATGCCATCTGCTGTACACATTTACCTCTTTGTTGGCAAAGTGTGATCATTGATTTCCTATGGTCTCTCTGGAAGGAAGTTCTGCTTCCTCGATGATGACTACAAAGGGGGAGGTGACCCCATTCTTATTCAGTGCAAACCCTGCACTTTTACATTTCTGAGAGGGCTGCAGGAACGTGAAGCCGGCAAGCAACCCTGCCCTCTTCATGCAGCCTGTCTCGCTATAGCTACTGACATTTAATGTTTTCCCTCCCCTTCCCACAACTATATTGTGGAAGATCACAGCACAAGGGCTGAACCATGAAAAGCCATGACTTCATGATGGACATAAATGTTAGGAGCATGAGGCGGTACCGAAGACACCTGGTACAACACGGGTATGACGAGAAAGGCAAATTTCAGACTCACCCTCAAACAACACTATGGATGGTACAAGCCCCAAAGGATATGACGTAGTTCATAAAATGAAAGTGAGCATTTGTCTAAAAATTCATATATGCATGCTTATGTATGAGGAATACTGTTTTGATGCATCTGAGTAATTCCTTATAAAACTATTCTATTCGTGTATATTAAGATTATTTTTTTGTTAGGGTGCTATTTTACTGATACCTGCACACACTTGGAATGAAGCTCCCACTAATTCATAATTATTTGACCTCAAAAGCTGGCAACCTGAAGAATCTGTCTATCTCTGCAGCTGGTTTGACCCTTCAAACCGAAGAGAATGATAAACTCAAACTTCTAGTCCATCAAAAAGATGAGAAAGAGAGTATCAAGTAAGTATAGTTGGTGCCCGCCAAAGCCGACAATGTGCTGGGGAGGTAGCTCAGCAGTCTAAGCGTCTGCCTGGCAAGTGCAAGGACCCGGGCTCCATCTGTGGTACTGCATGCCGTGCCAGTCCTGGAACCCCAGGCACACAGTGCTGGCCACCAAAACCAGGCATGGTGGTGCACACTTGTAATCCCAGCGCTGGGGAGATGGAGACAGGAGGATCAGTATGAGTACCAGCTGTGTAGCAAGACCTTGTACCAAATAAATAAAAGATTAAAAAAAAAAAAAAAAAAAAAAGGACAGACAATGTGACCCATTCACCAAAGAGAGTTATTTCTGGATATATAACAGAAAGAAAAGTGAGCAAACTCGGGCCGGTAAAGGAGCACTCCACTATTTCATGAAGCTGCCAAGCAAATGGCGCCATCCTGAACTTGAGGATGATACGTGGGTGAGGCCCCATGACACCTTTGTCTTCTGCCAGAGTGAGCAGAGTGGGCCCTGCAAGAGTGAGCCAGCATCAGGCTGCCTGGTGGAGGAACCCAGGGCAGGGCCCTGAAGAGGCAGCAGCTTAGGGGAGCATTTAACTTTCTGTATTTTATTTTGCTTATCTGTGAAATCTGAGTAATAATGCAAGCACATGGGACCTATCTTGTCACAAAGATCAAACAATCTGTATGTGTGTAAAGTGTGTGAAATATTACCAATAAACAGTCATCAGTGTCACCACTCTTTGGCTCCCAAGTTGAAGATTTAAAGAAATTTGAGAAAAGTGAAGACTAGTTTTGAGTAGATGCCCCAAAGAAGCTAGCTTTGGGGCTGGTGAGATGGCTCAGTGGTCTAAAGCACCTACTTAGAACAAGCTTAGCAAAGCACAGGGACCACGGTTCAATCCCCCAGCACCACATGCCAGCCAGCCTCGCCCCCTGGTGGGCTGAGCTGGCCACACACGCACACAGACACACACATAAGTAAATAAATAAAAATTAAAAAAAAAAAAAAAAAAGCTAGCTTTATTGAAAGAATAGACCTAAGTCATCACCAATCTTTTTCATTTCTCTGCCTATCCACAAAATAAAAATTAGCAAGTGCAGGCTTATGTGAGGTGGATGCATAGTTAGATTTCTAAGATTTATTTAGAGTAAATTTGTGGATTTTTGACATTGTCAGTGAAGCGGAAGACCCAATACTATTATGGACTACTGGACTCTTTTAGAATATTTTGCTGAGTTAACACACCTATAATATTCAAAGAACGGAACTAAACAAAAAAGGGGATACAGATGAATGTCCACTTTGTATCTGCGTTACAAAATGGTTAGGATAGATATATAGCTACATTCTCTTAATGAATAGAGGGATTTGTTCTAAGGGTATTTGTAAATAGGATATCATGTCCGCATCTTGTACAGCAAATAACCACTAGGAAGAGAGTATGCAATGTGTTAATTATTGAAACTGTCCTACCAATTTGGTTTAAAGTTGTCTCATCGCTATTTGTTTATCAATAAAATTATGGAAAAAAATACATGTAACAAAAAAATTTTTTAAAAAATAAATTTGTGGAAACACATTAAAAACTATTTGGGCAAGCTGGGAGTTAACACGTAGCTCAGCAGTACAGTGTAAGTCCCTGAGTTCATACCCTATCATCAAAACAGACATAACTCAGGACAATAAAAATGTTGAAAACTTACAGAATCTCAGTTTCTATTTTTTGAACATTGAGATATTGCCTAATAACTGTAAAAGAAAAGCATTCACAGATCTTGGATCATCTCTCTAGATCCAAACATTGCTGCCATTTTAAGAATTGTGAAATATTCAGAAAGGATGAAAGACAGAGGAGAGGTGAAGAGGGAAAGGGAAGGTGGGGGGAAGGAGGGGAAAGGAGAGAGGGAGGGGGAGGGAGTAAGAGGGAGGGAGGGAGGGGGAGAGAAGAAAAACAGAAGGGAAATCTGAATAAGCTCACAACTTACCCACATCCATTAATGAGTCTGCGTGAAACTTCTACCCTGCTTGAAAAGACAGTGAGCACAAAGAATTACAAGTACTGACTAAAGTCATGAGCTGAATTCAGAACAGGCGCTCCCTGTTCTGAAAGATACAAGGATACCATTTTATATTTTAAGTCAGGAAAACAGGATGGAGCAGTGGTGTCAGATGGAGAGAGAAAAAAAGTTGAAAACTGTGGTCAAGTTCAAGTCTGCTGGTCACATCTTTTCCACAAACTCAGGCTAAGCTGCTGATAGCCAAAGGGCTGGGGATTAAAGTCAGACATCTGGCCACATGGACACCAAGCACTCAGCTAATTGGCTCCATTTTTCACTTCCCATTGATTGATTCTGTATCAGACAGACCTGGTTTACTTCGATTTGCGCTTACAGAGTGGCAACTAAAGAGGTGACCCAGGTCCAAAATACAAGTAGGAATGCCCACTCCGCAGTCGGCCTCACGGTAGACACAAAACACTTAAACAACTACAAGGGAGATTCCCAGGTTGAAAACCACAGCATCAAAAGGCAAAACTGGGTTTTAGAAGCTTACACTACTGCCATCCCTAGGCGTGAAACTGTAAATTAAAGAATGATCTGTTGTCTGCTGCACTGAGCCAAATCAAAGACATTTCATGTACACTCTTTAATTGGGGGTTCCATTCCAATTGAAGAGAGAAGATCCACCTCAGCAGATGCTCCACACCCCCACCCCTACGCCCCCTCACTCTGGTGTGTTTTGCACTTTGGCAAGTGGGTGCAAAATATCTGCAACATGGTCTGCTCCGATATAGGATGGAACTTCCCAGTTTTAAATGGTAACAGATGTAGTTTCGGCTCTAATACACATTGGGCTCACTCCAAAGCAATCATACACACACACACACACACACACACACACACACACCCCTCAGCTTTAATAATGAAATGTCACAGAATAACTAAAAACCTTCAGTCAACAGTGATTTGTGGCTGGCTTTGTGTTTGTTTGTTTTTGTTTGCATGTTTTAGTAATGAATAAATGCTCCAGTTGTTTACGGCTTTTCAGGCCTATACATCAAGAGCCTCCATCTTCATTATTTTTCTTCCACGTGCTTGTTTATGACGAGAGGTGTCATCATCGTGTTTCTTGTGAAAATGAAAGTAATCAAAATGCCTTGTGATTCCAGGAAAAGATCTTCTCAGGGAAGCATGCCTGCCTGCTATTGATGCTGTAGAAAGGCTC
The DNA here is from genome assembly GCF_000260255.1 of Octodon degus. Taxonomy (NCBI): domain Eukaryota; kingdom Metazoa; phylum Chordata; class Mammalia; order Rodentia; family Octodontidae; genus Octodon; species Octodon degus. The sequence goes on along the minus strand of NW_004524582.1, from coordinate 13,011,018 downwards.
CTTTTACATGGTATTAGATGTAGAGAGCACATCGTATTGATCTAGAAATAAAAAGCTTGATTTTTTTAGCACAGTCAACCCTTACCTTCATAAGCACTTTGTAACACCAGGAAGAGGGGTTTATTTTTAATTGAGGTAGAGTAAACAAATTACATTTGAAGAACATTGCTATTTTAGGGAATAGAGCATTTGTAAGCTGTTTTGGCAGGAATTCAGGTAAAATCATGAATAAGTCTCACTCTTTCAAATTTGGCCCAGACCTCCCCATTGCAGCTCCGCCTGAGTCAGAGATGGGATTTAGACTATTGCCTTTGTTTTATCCTTTTTCTTCGTAGGAACAGTCAAGACAGGTTTTCTCATGCTCAGACATTGCAAATGCAAACTGGAGACCCACGAGGCCCTTCTGCACACGCTGTCCATTCTTCCTGCCCCCAAAATGATGATGGTGGCTGCTTCGGAGCCCGCAAAGCCTGGTGAGGCGCCCTGCTCCAGCTGTATTTACACCCGACAGTGAAGCTTCGGGAGCTTTTGACGGCACCCTCCCCTAATGAGGTACATCTCTCATTTGTTTCTCTACTTTATCTTAAAGTTCATACCGCACCACCGGAAAAAGAAATCAATACTTCAAATAATCTCCCTTTCCCCACCATACAATTCCACTGCACGGAGAGGAGCTAGCTGCCCAATACCAGCCTGAGAGCTAATCAGCCTCCATAGAGCAGCGCCAGCTGCTTTATCAGAAATTCTTTCGATTTTCTTAGCAACACGAGTCTGTCTCCCTTTCCAGAAGAAAGACGTTGCCTTTTGGGGAAATGCTTTTCCTAATCAAGTTAAACTAACTTTACCCAAAGAAACCGGTAGTTTTTCCTCTACGAAAACACCTACCACCACCCTGTTCTATCTTGCCTTTACTCCAAACCTGCCTGCACTCTCTCCTTCTCGCCCACCTTCTCTGGTATCCAAGGAGTTGGCACGTGACCGCCTGTCTTGCAAATTGGGCCGCGGCCCTCGCTTTTAAACGCTCTTAAAGGACTTGTTTCTTAGCTCATTAAAGATGCTGCGAAACCTCCCATCACTGTAAAGGGGTAGCACTGGGTGCCTCCTTACTCAGCGTCTTCCTTCTCTCTTCCTCGGGTGGAATATAAAGTGGCCGAGTTTCTTGGCCAAGAGGTGCAGGGTGCAGGTCTCAGGCACGCGCCTGGAAACTTATCCTAATGCATCTGACTCCAGGACTGGGGGCGCGGCGCTGCCCAGGAATCCTGAAGACCGGCAGGGCTGGCGCCGGGTGTGTGGTTCAAGCCTACCCGCCTCGGTCCTCAAAGACGAGCTGGGCTTGGTTTCTGAGTCTCTCTCTCTCTCTCTCTCTCTCTCTCTCTCTCTCTCTCTCAAGCGCACGGACGCCCACTCCTGGAGAGCCAGAGTTTGCCAAGCCGGAGGGGTCGCAGGTTCCTGGCAATCCTGAGCCGGCGAGGGAAGACGTGGGGACCACCCGGAGCCCACCAGGCTGGGCAGAGTGGCCTGCAGAAAGGCTCCAGGGCCCGCCAAAGGCGGCCGGGGAGGGGGGCTCCCCGGCCCCACTCGTGTCCAGGGTCCCCAACTCCAACGCCTGCAGACCATCTCCGCAGCTCCTGCAAGTTTCCGCTCGCAGCGGGGTCTGCCCTCTCCCGGCCGCCTCACTGAGAACCCCCTGTCTGCACACCTGAGCTGCCCTCCCACCCCCAGGGGGGTTCTGCGCCCGGCGGTCGGCGGCGAGATTACTGGGGAGCCTCCGACGTCCCCAAGAGCGGCGGCGGCCCGCCGGTCTGGCCAAGCTCACCGCCGCCTCCCGTGGCTGCTGCCGCGGCGGCGGGAGCCTCTCCAAGGCTCCCCGGCAGCCTTATGTATTATTCACTCCGGTGGCCTCGGAGCTTTCTGGAGAGCCCACGCCGGAGAGACGAGCCCTTCACCTGGCAACTACTAGTTGGGCGATTTGTTTCTTGGAAACTTGGGGTGATGAGGGGGCGGCAGAGCACATTTTCGCTTGTTTTGCTTTAGGGTTTTGGCTCCCCCCCGCCCCCCCGCCGGGAGCTCGCAGGAGCGCGCAGCGCCCAGGGCCCGGGAGGGAGCGCGCGAGCGCCGGCGAGCGCGGCAGGCAGCCCCGCGAGCGGCCGAGGTTGGCGGGCGGGCTCCGGAGAGCAGAGCCGCGGCGGCCGGGCACGCCGGGCAGAACCGAGCCCGGGTCCTCGACACCGCCCCCGCGGGCCCGCTCCCCCGGCGCGCGCTCCAAGGGCCGGGAATCCCCAGCGCCCGGAGTTGCCGCTGCCGTTCCCCACGGCTTCTCCACCTGGCCTCTGGCCCCAACTTTCCCCACCCCCGGGCGCGCGCGCGCGCGTACACACACACACACACACACACACACACACACGCACACACACCTCCTTTCCCTCGACCCCAGCGCCACTTCCCCGTGTAGTTTGGAGATGACAGATGCCTGTAGACTTTCACCAAACAAGCGGAGGGGGCAGCAGACTACAACAGTTATTTAATTAAAAGGCATTTTCCTCTAATTCTCGCGCTGGCTCCCAGAATAGCTTTTTCACCCCCTCCCCCGAACCCGAGCACATGCCTCTCTTTCCAGGTTGCCTGTGGCCCGCTGACAACCATCGCCTTCCACGCCCCCCCCCTTTCTGGCTTGTACCTCCAGCCCCCCTTCCGCCCCCCGTCCCCCGTCACACCGACACGCACACTACAGGCCGGCGGCGGGGAGTGTCTGGGGTACGATGCAGCCGGACTGCATTGCACAGTCATCAAAGTTAAGTGTGTGTGTTTGTGGGGTGCTCGTGCGCGCCGGGGAGGCGCGGGGTCAGAAGAATCTGAGCCTCGGCTCTGCCCCCCCATCCCCACCTCCGCGGGTCAGGGGACGCCTCCCCTGGAGATTGCAGCCATTTTAGGGAAAGAGGTGGCTCGGGGCTCGGGGGAGTGGGCAGGACAGCGCGTCGGGGGTCGCGGCTCGGTAGCCCCTCGGCGCAAGTGCAGGGCCGGCAGATGCCGGGCGCACAGGGGCGCGGCGCCCGCGGCGACTTCGGGAAGGTTGCGCTCGAGTTCCCTGGTTTTGCCTGGAGTTGTTCGGGGTAACGCGCCAGCTCCAGCCTCTTCCTCGGGTTCCCGCTGGGCTGGAAGGTGGTGGGGGGAGGTGTCGATGGCTGAATGGGCTCGGGAGGGACGCGACAGACCCTGGAGACCGGAGAGCTGGCGCTGGGGGAAGGGGGACACCTCCACTCGCCGGTTGGCGCTGACCCAGACAGTGCGACCCACTTGGCCCCCCACCTCCCCACCCCCTCCCGAGCCTCTGCCTCCCCGCCGAGTGCCAAGTGAGCCCGCGGCGGGGGGCGCGGGGACCGACGCCGCCCGGCCCCAGCCACCCCTTACCTGGCTGGAAGGGGTTTCCCAGGAGGAGCCGTAGTTGTAAAAGAAGGAAGAGAAGAAGGTGTCTTCCGACAGCCCGCAGCCCGCCATGCTCTGGATGCAAATAAAACGAGGAAAGAAAAAAAAAAGCACACACACACACAAAAGCAACCCAAAATGTTCAAAATCAAATTAAACCAATAAGCCAAGAATATATTCTCTCGCAAAATAAAGCAAAGGAGGGGGAAGGGAATGGCCAGGGGAACGGAAACTCTCGGCGGCGCTCCCTCTCCGGGCAGCAGGGATGCTCGGCCGCCTGCGCCGCCGCTGCCGCCTCCTCGAGACGGTACCTAGAGAGGTTCGTCCTGACTTGGGCAGCCGCCGCCGCCGCCGCCTGTGCCGGCTGCGTGTGTGCGCGCGTGTGTGTGCGTGTGCGTGTGTGTGGTGTGTGCGCGCACAGCGAGCGAGCGAGCGAGCGGAGACCGCAGGGGAGGCGAGAGGGCGAGGGAATGAGCGAGCCGGGATGCAGGGCGCAAAGGCAGAGCGGGCGGCGGGCGTGTGCGCGCGGGGGTACGTGTGTGTGTGCGCGTGTGTGTGCGCGTGTGTGTGCGCGTGTGTGTGTGCGCGCGCGCGCGTGTGGCTGGGCGTGCGTCTGTTTGGGGAGCTCACCGGAGAGCCGGGCCCGTCACGTGGGCTGCCTGACTCCGCCGGCTGCCGGGGACAGCCTGTACTACAGCCCCGGCCACTAAATCAGCCCCCGCGGCCCGCCGGAGCTCCGCGCAGTCCCCGCCCGGCCGTGCGCGCCCGAGGCGGCAGGGGGCGCGGGTGCGGCTCGGGCAGGTGGGCGGGCGGCGAGGGGCAGCTGCGACCGCCCCAGACGCGGGCACCCGAAGGAAGAGTGGTGGGGGGACACGCACGATCCCCGCTAAACCCCGCGCCCTCTAGGCAGACCTGGCTCCCACCTGGTCAGAGGAGTCTTTAAATTCTAATTCCTAAAATTCGCTTCTCAGTGCACAGCCCCTTTCTCCAGCCACCGGGAAATTATTTTCACACAGTTGTTCTGCCTCGATTTTCTTTCCCTGTGTCCCTAGTTCCCCGGGAGCGCGCGCAGACACACACACACACACACACACACACACACACACACACACACACGGCCGCCTCCTCCCATCCCAAACGCGAACCCACTTCCTTTTTTCAGTTGCTGTAGTTTGGCTAAGTCAATGCTACATCAAACTAGGCTGAGCTGACAGGACTAGAAAGTGGATTTAGGGGACAACACTGCCCCAGCAGGAAGAAGGACTCTCCTTGGTCGTTCTGTTGATTTAACAGTTTAAAAACGAAAAAGGATTTTGCGGCATCTGCACTAAAGCCAGGCCCCCTGTGTCAGAATTCTTTTAAGGGCGTTAAAAAAAAATGTAAATAGATATAATTTCCTTCCTCCCACCCCCCCCCGGGAGATTTGGGGACAAACCCTTTCTCCCAATCTTAAATAATTGAGTAGCTAAAGGAGTTTGGTTGTTTTTGTTGTTGTTGTTTTTTCTTTTCCTGCAAAAAAAGTATTCTTTACTTACTTCCCTTGATTCTTTATATAGATTTATAGAAAATAAAATTCAAATAAAAACCGGCATATCTATGTAAGAAGCTCTTCCAAGTACCTGAATCCTCGTAGGAAAACTTGAAACAATTTCCTATTGGCAGTTTTATATTTTTTTTCTTCCTGAATTTTTTTTTTCAAATACTGCCCATTTTTATTCAAGCCAATTTTGTTTTTCCAAGAGTTTGCACTTCCTCTTGCAAATTCCCCACTTGAGGTCAAATTCCTCTGTGAAATAAACATTTCCACAGCAACCTAGTGACGTCACAAACATCGGCTCTTGATTTCAGAAGGGAAATAAAGCAAGAAGAATCTCTCTAGAAAGGGCTCTCTTCTCTTTTCTCTTTTCCTCCTCTTTTCCTCTCCTCTCCTCCTCTGCCTTTTTCTCAACAATAACATAGCTCTTGAGTTTCTGAGAAGACTCTCAAAACATACTAGATTTCTGGCTAAATACCTGCTTTCTTTTTCTGTAATTGACTTATTTTCCAGAGAAATGTCAAATGACCTTTGAAAAAAATAGGTCATCGTCCTGTTTTTTGCCTTCAATGAAAAAGTGTTACAAATCAGTAGTCCCTGAATCTCACTGGCCACTATAAATTTATAAGGACGGAGAAGATTTCTTTCCTTAAAAAATGATGTTGGAGAGAACATTGACAGGTGAAATTCAATGTACTAACTTCAGACTCAAATAACACTGACTCTGCTTTAAAGATACAGTAGTTTTTTGGTTTTTTTTTTTTTTTTTGTATTAGACCCACAGAAATTCTACTCAGTTATCAAAATCAGCGTTGATCTCACCCAAATGGAATGGAGGGGCTTCTAGCCTTTTCCACATCGATTATTTCCTGGGAATCCTTGCTGGAGAAAGAAGAACATTTTTCATTTTATCCTATTTCAGTTTCCCTGGACTTCTACCCCTCTAAATATTAAATGTAAAGGAATCAAAAAATACATAATTAGGCCTAAGAGATGGGGCTTCTTAAACTTCCTGCCTAGATACAGATTTTCCAATAACATCTGTACAGAGTACTCTCCAAATTTAGTTTGAAAAGCGCATTTCACATAAACATTAATCCAATGTAATATTTTTGTTCCAAGACCACTTGCTTCCACAAATTCGGCTCAGCTTTCCCTTCCATGCCAACAGAAGTCACTTCCATCTCTGCTATCCCCTTGCCTGTTGGTTGAATGAATGGATTTATTCATCACAAAAATCGTGAGAAAACCAGGACTCTCTATCCTCAATCTACAGAAGTGGAAATAGCCTACGAGATGCTAATTAACCTGCCTTGAGTCAACAACCAGCTACAAAGTGGCAAGAATTAAATCCACACCTTGTGAACCCACCTGCTTTTCCCATGCAGACAGAAAGAATGAAGCCTGTCAACTCCCACCCCTTGTTTTGTTTTTGCGGGACTGGGGATTTGAACTCAGACCCTTGTACTTGCCAGGCAAGCGCTGATTCTACTGAGCCATCTCCCCACCCCCCTCCTGCTTTTAGATGACCTTTCATACAGCCTTTCTCACAGTGCAGCCAGAGGCATCTATCTTCTCGTTGCTCTGCTTGATGATAAGTGTCCATTACTCTTGGCACCCGTTAGGATCCTATTATTTTAGCTTTATAGATGAAGAAATCAAGACTCGAGGAAAGACTCCTAACTCCTCCTTGTACCTACAGCTAGTAAGTGGCAGCACTGGGTCTTGAATCAAAACCTTAATCTTCTGGCTCATAATTTCTCTTTCCCGAAAATTAAGTCTTTGTCCTGGTTAAAAGCACAGGCAAGTGAGTATACAGGTCCACAGAGCAGGCCCAGGGCCTGCAGAGGCATCCAGGGAAGGAGACACAGGAATGGGTGAAAAGAACTTTCATAGGCACCCAGGGGAACTTAGCAACAGTGAAATCTGGCCTCTGGCCATGATGTTGGGTTCCCCTCAGAGCTCTAGAACTGTCTTTTTTAAACATAGGAACCCTAAAGAAGTCCCACTGAGGAGATCACAGATAAAATGTCCCCTCCCTCTTCTGCTTACACCATCCTGGGGCAGCCCTGCCACCCTGAAAGAATCCTGGCTTCCTGGGTGGCTTGTTCACCTGGCATTCACATGGTAACATGGAGGTTTGCTTGCTAGCTCCCAACAACATAAAAACAAGCTGTCCTCCCCTCTACCCCACTGGGGCCCAGAGCAGATGGAGTCAGCCCCTGGGGAAGCAGAGGGAGCCACAGGCTCATTGAGAAAAGATAGCTCTAGCCACCTTGCCAGCGCCTTGCTGTGCCTTATGCAGATGTCTGAAGATAGAAACTCAAAACAGAAAGCTTTCAACTTTCAAATCCACTGTGGTTGGTTCTCCCAAAATAAACGAAACTTTCTTCTGCATGTGCTCCTGGGTCATATTACCAAGGCAGAATTTGTCACACTGAAAACACATGATCTGTTCAATTAATATCATCCTATTAAAGTGGAATCCATCTTTATTCATAAGCACCTTTCTCCCAAGAAATAAGTTTTGCGTTAACCTCATATTGAAAATTGGTCCAGAGTCCAGATGATGCCAGGGTGGTTTCCTTGTTTATAAATGTGGTGCATTAACACTCTCGTGCCACTAGGGTGTCGTTTAGAGACTGGCTGCTTGGCTCTGCAGGTGCAAGAGGCTAAATTCTTGTAGATGGGAATAAAAAATGATCAGTTTTGGCTAAAACTGCAGATGGGAAACAGATGTAACATACAGAGGAAGTAGATTCATTTGGTCTTCTTCCTTTATTAGAGTAACGTCTGCTAATTAGTCTTACTTTTTAAAAACCCTCTAAATACACATGTGTTAACTCCAGGCTAAGTGAAGAATCAATATTATTCCTGCCTTCAAGAAGTTTACAGTCTCCACAAATGCCTTTGGGATGGGTTTATTTATTTATTTATTTTTTTAGCTTTCAATTTTTGTTCGTGATGATTTAAATATTTACATCCTCTCATCAAAATTATAATTACCCCAGGGAAAGATTAAAATTAAGAAGTAGAATGGCATGAGAAAGTTAAGCAGGCAGAGGGGATGGGGAAACAAAAGATTTTGTAAGGAGGGCAGGAAGGTGGGGACAGGAAGAGGCACACAGTGGTTAGAACAGAAAGCTCTAAGGCAGAACCGAACCTCCAGGTAGCCTTGAGAATAAGAGTAGCAGACTGGTTTGGAATGGTTCTGATGTGTGCTACGGGTTCAATGGGGCCTGTCCCATGTACCCATCCTCTGGAGTTGAGTCCCCAACTTGTGGTGTTAAGAGGGTGGGAATTCGATTTGACTATGGTGTTAGAGGTGGGGCTTATGGAGATAATTCAGAGTGGACAAATGAATGATGGTTAGACTTGGGGGTTGATAAGAACACACCTGCAGTCCCAATACTCTGAGAGGCTGACACAGGAAAAGCACAAGTTTGGACCCTCTGAGAGGCAGCATGGACCACACACCTCAGAAGCAACCCATGTGAGGTCTAATGGGGCTGGGGTACTGGTGTGCCCCAAATCACTAGTGGAAGACTGTGGGAGCTATTGCTAGGTCCCCAACATGAAGACCTGTGGCCAGCAGGGGCAAAGTCCTTAAGTGATGTGATGAAGCTGCTAATGCCAGGATCTGGGGCCATGTACCTGTAAACAGGAAGGCCTGTGAATGTGGGTAGGGCCGAGAATTTCCGTAGGCACCCAGGGAACTTGGCTTACAGATGGGGGTACGGCCACAGAGCCTTTGTGAGCCAACCATTAGCTCATTTACTTCCCCCCAAGCCTGATGGAGGGGCCACTGTAATGTTTCCAGCTTTCCCAGGAGAATGCCAAGGAAGAGGATGGAGAGGCATCTGCTGTTTTACCAGGCTAACTTTGGTTCCCTCTTCCCGGAATAGACTCCTGCACTTCCTCTGAGAAACACATCTCATGTCTTCTTGATGTGGCCCAACTCTTGCTCCAGGACTGTACAGGTGCCCCTAGCTGAACGGATGCATCTCTACCTCCAGTTGTCACTAGAACTCTAGGGACTGAATCCCCTGGTCACACAGAATATCATGTGGCATGAGACAGAGAGCACAGGTTATGTCCCTTTTGCTCTCTCTCTCCCTGTTCTTACAAATTCCCCTACATCCAACTCTCGTGTGCTTGTCTAAGCTGAATTATCTTCATAACTCCCACCTCTAACACCATAGTCAGATTGAGTTCTTGTGCCTTCTTAGAGCAAAGCTGGGAAAATAAGAGCTTTGAGCTCTCCCAGGCCAGGTTAACCCCGTAAGAATGAATCCAAATGCTTGAGAACAAAGCCAGCCCAAAGGACAGAGCCTAAGAAGAAGCATTATAAATGCCATTCATAGCTTATAAGCAGCTGGATCCCGCCCAACCTGAAGCTAGATGCCTCCCTGTTCTTTCCAGGTGCATGAGCCAATGTATTCCTCTTTCATTATAAGCCAGTTGGAGCTGGATTCATAGAACTTGAACTACTTGGCTAGGATCACATATCTAATGGGTGTGGAATAATGTTCAATCCACATAGCCTTACTTCCATATGGACATGGGTCCACATTCTCACTCACCATGCTCCGTGGTGGTAATTAGCATCTAGGAAAGACAAAGCTCAGAATCAGCATCTGCCAATTTGTTTGAGAGGATGATGGACCAGGGTGCATCTCTCCTTTATTGCAATTGTTAATTCCATGAGATTGTTAAAAAGTGTGGCTGTGTCCTTATCCTTTGAAGCAAAGCTGGAGCTGAGGGAATAGAAAACAATTTAAAACAGAGTATTAAGAGTTTCAACTTTTTGTCCTTTTGCTGATGAGCCAGCCAGGAGATCCTTCTGGACAGCCTTGGTGTTAGTCAGGACCTTGGCTACAAGTGACAAAACCCTAACTCTGTTGGCTGAAGAAGTAACAAAGAAGCTTTATTGGCTCAGCTGCTTGAAAAGCCCAAGACTATGACTTGTTTTAGACAAATCTGATGCAAATCCCATGCCAGGTCACCCACACGGTTTCTGGCTTTGCTGGCCTTTGGGCAGTGAGAATCATCTCATTCTCAGTTGCACATAGAACCTCCAGCAGGACCTGGATCACTCCACACACACACACACACCTGGCAAAGGTCCCGAGTTCCAAGCTATTGGCTCTCACTGGGCCATGTGGTCACCATTCATCTACCAAGGAATGATGGGAGCTGGGAGGATGCAGTTCTCTGACTATGTTCGAGTCACACATCTGTCGCTGGTCTACAGTGGAATCAATGCCACCAAAGCAAAGGAACTAAGACTGGAGAGGGTATGTATCCCCAGAGGAAATCGAGACCCAACGTGTGCATCCAGTTCCCGAAGAAGGATGATCAGATGGCAGCAAACTAACTGGCCACTGCCCACCTCACATGCACTCTGTGCCCCTCACTGAGGTTGCCATTCCAAAGGATGCATGGCTTGCTTCCTGTCTCACAGGAGCTTGCTGTGTTCTGAGAATGGTGTCACTACATTAACTGCAAAGAGCATGCCCCATAGCAAATGAAGGTAACTGATGTGTATATTCTTATTTATAGGCAACAAAATTCACTCTAGGTGTTTGGGTAACTCCTGAAAGGACCAGAGATTTGGATTTGAATGCTACAGACAGGAATAAAGCTGCCTGAAAGAAAAGGTGCATGATGCCGGGGCCTAGACACCAGAAACTCTGCCGCTCTCTGCCCTTTAAGGAGGAAACTTTGCTCCCTTGCCTGTCAGAACACTGGCTCTCCCAAACTTAGTAGCCAGGGTACATTGCCCATTTCCACCTTCAAGTCTACAGAAAGTGGGTTTGCTTGACGGCATCTCAGTCCCATGACTTTACCTGCAAAGAAGTCTGGGAAATGTAGTTTTTTGGTCTTCTAGGCTCTAAGTACCAATGGGTTAAAGTAAGAGTGTTGCAATGAATACTGAGTAAGTTCATCTGCAGTGTCTACCATACAGCAGACTGCAGAAGTTTAGTGGAGAGGAAACAAGGGCTGGACTCATGACCTAATCATCTGTCACACTGGTAGTCTCACTTAACTCTGACATTTGCTAAATGAGAGGATCTAGATGCCAGGGGTCAGATATCCACAGAAGCCACACCTGAACCACACTTGCAGTTCCTGGAGGCCATCTGAAGACAGATGACAACAAGGTGTGATTGTCCACAGGAGGAAAAACAACAGGAAGTCTGGACCATGACAGAGGGACAGTCTTCACACCTCCTTCCCCTTTGATGTCTACATCCAAGGTCTCTCCTTAGATACTTCCACCTAGCCAGCCCAGAAGGAGCGCTGCTGTAAGCCTTATGAGCAGCCAGAACCAGCCCACGCTGGAGCTAGACGAGCCTCCATCTTCTCTCGCTACAACCTTAGAGACTCCTAGCAGACCTTTCTGCATCTACACTTAGCTTCTCTTCTGCTGTGCATTCTTCATGCCTCAAACAGAATAGTCTTTTTTTCAAAGCATACGTCTACTCATGACTTTCCTTCCTTGGCCTCTAAGTACCCAAGGTTAATAAGGACAGTGTTTCTCCTTGGACCAAAACCCAAATCCTTAAAATGAGCCCTAACAAGTCCTTCACTCTAAGAGCTGTCACCTACTACTGATCTGGCACGATGTCCCCTAATCTCAGAAGGCCTCCTAAGGAGTCCCAGGGCCCCTCAAATTCAGATTCCTGCTGCACACTTCTCTGGGTGTCTCTCGAGGGACTTTCTTCTCTGCACCTGCTGAAAGTCTCCCCACCCACATGGGCCTCAGTGAAGCCAACACCAGAGTCCTCAGAGACACCAAGTTCTTCCACGTCGGCATGCGCTTGCCCCTCCCATTCCCTCTGCCTCGAGCACCCCCCCCCCTTCCTGTCTAGGAGACACCTTCTGAAGATCTATCTTAGTAGTCGCCATTTTGGGGGCAGCCCTCTGAGATGGTCCCAGAGGAAATTCCTGCCTCTGTTTATGTTATTTCCCGTGAGCTACATTAATGTCCCTTGGCTTCCCAGGCCTACCTCAGGACCTGCTCAATAGAAGTTGACTAAAAAAGACTGAATAAACTTCAAAAAGAAAAAAGAGAGAGACCAAAAAAAAAAAAAAAAAAGCAATCCCCCTACACAGAGCACAGCAATAAAGAAAATGTGTTCTACTACCACCTTGAGACCTCAATTAATGTGCTTTTCTCCTCATGAGTCCTTGCTTCAAACAAACAGAATCTGACAGGCCGAATTAAATCATTTATCTTTCTAGTTCTCTGCCTTGGCTCTAACGCTAGTGAAAAAGCCCTGATATTTCATAAGGAAGCGGTAAAAGCAGCATCTAAGGCCCAGTACTTTGACTGTATCTAGTTGGGCAGGCCAGACACACACAGGAGAAAACGCTCATTTCCTATGCTTCCTTTACCCCGGCAGAATTAAACATGAAACCACCATATGTAATCATTGTTTTCTCACACGTACCCTAGGAAGCCTCTGTGTGCGTTTGTGTGTGTGCATCTTTGTGTGGGTATGCACACACCTGTGTGCAGATACCAACCGTGTTATTCAACTTACACCTGGCCACAGCTGCGAATTTCAGCGTGCAAACAGCCTTAGCGACATAAAATACAGCCCCAAATCCACGAAACTTCTGCTAGATGTTCTGTTGCAGTTCCTCACACACACTTGAGTGCCTTTTGATCTGGAGGAACCTGCGCCCTCCAACCCTGGCCAGCGAGGAAACAAAGCCCACTTCCACCCAGCCTCCTAGAGCTAAATGCCCAGGTGAGCTTCCTGCGCTTCCTCTGGCTGAGCCACACCAGGCCTGCGCCACTCCAGCACCACATAAACCGCCATGGCCTGGAGCACCCACCTCTGCTACTCTGTCACTAGAACCTGAAATTAGGCCACCCTGAATCGCATCTGAGCCGATCACAGAGGCCTCCGGCTCCAAGGCGCACAGTATTTATTTTTCTTAAATAACAAAACTGTCCTATTTGCAGTCCATCGTTTGGAGGATAACGTGGATCTCAGCACTCTGCAGATAATCTGCACGTCAGGTCCATGTGTTTAGAAATCTTTGCCTTTAAACCTTTTTCTCAGGGCAGCTGAGGTGTCACTCAGGAGAGTGGCTTGGACCTCGCGTGCCTTGCTCATGCTGAGAGGAGAAGGGTGAGACCCCTGCGGGAGGGCGGAGGGTCAGGGGAGGAAAGGTGGTGGGGAGGCTTCCCGTGAGTTGGAAAGCAGAGCAGAAACAGCGAGAGAGACGACCTGTGGCCACCAGCGGGGCGGGCAGCCCCGGGGTCTCCCACGGTGGTACAGCGCTGGCTTGGCAGACCTGAGCCTGGGATTGCGCGCTTCCTACCAAGCTCCGGGGTGATGCTACCACTGAGGCCTGGAGCCGGATTCGAGGGAGGAGACTTTTGACCTGGGGCTCCGGGTCGGAGCAGCCAGGCCGGGGCCTGCCTCCTTCCTTGGAAGCCGGGCACTGCTGGGCAAATGACTTGACTCTGCAGGTCTGGGTTGTTTATCTGTGCGGGAACCGTGCTGGTACCTGTCACACACGTCTGCCCTGAGGATTAACTTGAGCTGTGACAAGAGCAGCTTAGTGGGAGGCCTGGCACAGCGCGCGTGGAGCGGCGGCTCGGGGCTGCTCATTGCTCTCTGGCTCTGGATACCTCTGTCCCCAAGTGGGTCTAGGGTGACAGAAGGGGACCAGGGTCTCCTCCCCTCTCCGTGCCCCACCCCCAAAGAGGGAGGCCTTGCCTGTTTTCTTTATGTTGTTATTTTTAACATTTAGGCTTTTTTGGTTTTATGTTCTCACTAAATTAATCCATATTTGAGGGAAGAAAAAAAACAGAGAGAGAGAGGGAGGAAGGGAGGGAGGGAGGAAGGGAGGAAGATGGGAAGAGAGGCAAAGACAGTGAGAGGGAGGACAGAAACAACAAAAGAAAGTTCAGAAACACCTCTGTCAAAGATCACCTGCAAGTTTGGTCTACGAACTGCCAGTCAGACGCAAAGAGACTTTGGCAATGGCAGACACTGACCACACCACGTGTGGCCGTGCTGGCCGTGTCACGGTCATGACAGACACACAGGTCGCGAGGCTAGCCTTTCACAGTCAGCAATTAGAGCACTAATTTTCCCAACACTTCAGTGACAGGCCTTATCTTCCCTGTTTTGTAAATAAAGAACCTGAAGCACAGCAACTGGCACCTGGGGCCTCAGGCTGGAAGCCAGGCAGCCCGGAGGCACAGCTCCTGCCTTGGCTGTGTGTATTCTGCTCCCTCCGGGACTGGTCCACACACACTGCTTTGCCGTGGATCACATCACAGTCTTTCCCTCACGTGCTGTATTTTTACAGAGCATTTTTGATGGCTGCATAGTATTCATTGCCCCTTGTTATGTCCATTTCACAGATGAGAAAAGTGAGACTCAGAGGCTCAATTTGAACAGAGTAAGGGGAATAAACGGGATCTGCCTGCAGATCTCTGTCAGCTGCCAGTGGGGTCCTACAGAAAGAGGCACCGGAACCCCCATCACACACACAAACACACACACACACATACACACGACCCTTGCTGAACTCTGTAGAGGGGGAGGCTCAACACAGTTCTCGCTGTCCAGGGGGTTGAGACATGCAATAAATAAGCAAGTGTATCTGCAAACAAGAGGATCAGCGACACTGATGTGTATAAGAAAGGTGACTTCCCTGTGCTGTGGTGGATGGAACGGCGGTGCTTGTCATGGAAGGCTGCAGACACAAATTTGAAATGACGGCAAATGACAAGAAGGTGGTAATGACACGGTAGTCTGGAGTCAGATTTTATTTATTTATTTATTTATTTATTTTAATTATTTTCTTTTTTTGGCGGAACCAGGGATTGAACTCAGGCCCTTGCACTTGCCAGGGAAGCGCTTAATCCACTGAGCCATCTCCCCAGCCCCTCAGATTTTATTTAAATCTCTCAACACACAAGAGAAGCTTAACAGTGATCCTAGGGAATGGTGATCAGAACCAACCTTTAACCTAAAAAAATACTCATCAAGAACATGTGAGAAGCCAGGCCTGGTCACCCACATCTACAATCCCAGCACTCTGGAGGCTGAGGCAAGAAGATCACTGTGAGTTTGAGGACAGCCCATGCTACCGAGAGACCCCGTCTCAAAATAAAGAAAATAAAGTCACACATGAGCAAGAATGGCAGACTGGGACTAGCACGGCTTCAGAGCCAGAGCTAGCAGGGCTGATCCTGGCTCTGTCCTCTGGGTGGCCTTGGATGCTGTGTGTGTTGTCCCCAGGGCCTCATGCATTGGAAGCTTGGTCCTCAGCAGGGCAGGGTGAGAAGCTATGGAGCGTCTCGGGGTAAGGACTGAGGCAGCCTGCGTGGGACCTCAGTTAGTTCTCACAAGGGGGCTGGTGTAAGAGTAGCCTGACTGCTGAGTTACTCTAGCTTCCCATAATGCCCTGTGATCTCTCACTTTCGCGTGTGTCTCACCTGTGACACCATCTACCATGAGGTCTCACTGGAGCAGAGTGGAAGCCAGCGCCGGGCCCTCAACCCTCAGAACCTGGAGCAAAGAAACCCTCCTTTACAGCAGCTTCAGCAGCCAGGCCCAGCAACAGCCATGGCAGGGCTGCAGGGCTCCGGGGGGCCTGAGTAGGCCCAGATCTCCCTTCCGGGGCAGGATGCCTCCCCCCAGGCATCTCCTGGGCGCAGGACGAAGCTGGAGCCCCAGCATCTCCTGAATGTCCTGATGTTTAAACCTACTCGTTATTTCCCCAGGCCCCTTGCCTCCTGCCCTGGCCTAGTGATTTCCTGACCACTCTACTGGAGCGCTCTCCTGCACCTGCAGAGGAAGGGTGAATCCAGCCAGACCAGCTCCGTTCCATCCCTCTACCCTCTCAGACCAGACCAACCTGGCCTTCCCCCCACCCCTTGAATTTAAGAGCTTTGCAGATGCAAAGATCCTTTTAGCTCTTAACTTATTTAATAATTTATTATTTATCTGATATTTTTGTAAATGTATTCCTCAGATTGTGCCTTTGGAGCTCCAGTTTCTAATTTACACCTGCCTGACATGGTTTATACTACAAGCCCTTCGTGCTCAGAAGGCAGGGTCTCCCCTGTTAACACTTTTTTAGAGTCCTAATGAGCTTCCACGCTCCCTCCACTCGAGGGGACACCCCTCTCCCCCTTCTACATTTTCCCACTCACAGGCATACAAATCATATGTGTCACTAATGCACTGTTGATTTTTCCCTGGGTTGGTTCTTTTTTTAAACATGTTTGCCCTTCAGCCTGCTATTAACCAGTTTCTTCCTACTTTGAAAAACTTGCTCTTTTAAATTTCATCATTCAGTATTTCCTCTGGGATTTTACCCTTTATTAAGAAGTCAAAACCAATTTTGGAGCAATCATAGATACCAAATAGTCTCATGAATCTTTTGTATCCTCCACAGCTCTGGCACTGGAGTCGGCTCACAGCAGGGACCTCAGAGATACCTGTTGGCTCATCAAAGTGGCCAACGCATGGCACTGAGAGAGGCGGGCTGGTGTGCTGGCTAAGCACGTAGGTGTGCCAGCAGAACACACAGGTTTGCATGCTGCTCTCATCCCTGCTTCGGCTGTGTGACTTTACATAAGTTACACCAATGTCTGGGCTTCAGTTTCCATATATTATGAGAAGGAGAATCATTTCTAGCATCTCTCAAGTTTTGGTGCGAGGACCCACTATGGAAAGCAGTGAGATGGTGTCCCTGGCTGACCCCACGGGCATTCAGGAACGAGGAGATGGCTCGTCCATCCAACCCGAAGTCATCCTGTGCCTGGAAGGCCAAGCTCTCTGTAAACATTAACTTCTGCGCCGCAGATTGCTCCCTATTTGCAAAGTACTTAGATGTCGGGGATGACCTTGAATCCCAGACAGAATGAGGCGGTGCATACATCTCCTGTGCCCTCCAAATGAAGAACCCCATGTGAGGAAAGCAAGAAGGCCCTGCTCCTGGTTGTCCACATGAGCATTCTGGAGGTTGGAGTTGGACCATTCAGGGCTCCCAACGTTGCCTTGTCGCTTCTGGGTGACCTCAAAGCCAATATCTGGTAAATGGGGATGGAAACCACTAATGCTGTTCTCAGATCTCTCACTTTCATTTAAATAATTGCTCACCTGCTTTTAAGCCAATTGCCCACACAGTAGTTTGCTGTAGTTAGTAAGAAACCAGTGAGGACAAGACAGCCATCGGGTCCTCTTTGAGGATGCTGGGCTCAGGTGGCAGAGGCAAAAATGCCCACTAGGGGGCGAGTGCGTTCACACATTGTTCCTGTGGTGGCTCAGTACCAGAACCAGGAAGGGAGAGCGGACTGTGGGCACCCTCCAGCCCCATCTGTGTGTGCTCTGATCTGCAATCCTTCCACTGCCCCAGCTCGGGGCTGGGCTCTCTGTATTAGATCTAAGTCGCAGGCTCAAGAGGATTAGTTAAGTTACCCAGAATCCCAGTGGTAAGGGGACAAAATGATGGGAGTCAGGCTTTGGCCACTCCGCCAGAGTGCAAGGAAAGAGAAAACTGTCTGAACACCAGGAAAGCAGTGCTCATCTCTGCCTGCACAAACGTAGACAGACCACACGTGACCTAGTGGGGATCACACATGCTTTCCCCCAAAGGGGCATCCATGTGGGGCTGAATGTCGTGGTGTGTCCCATGGAATGGAGGTTGTGGGATGTGCTCGCCACAGTTTGAGGTCACCCACATCTGTGAGGGTGTGGCATCCGCTCTTCCCTCCAGAACACAACGTGCACATTAGTTTGTTGATGGTCCCAAGAAAGTCCTGCAAGAAACGAGTTTGCTTGCCTTGGTTTCCCCAGCCAGCATTTCCCAGGCCCACTAGACACCGTGGTTGTGAAAGACATGGAGTCTAACATGTTCACTTCGGGAGACACCAGGTTGGGAAGATAAAGAACACACAGACAGTAGAGAAAGGGACTCCACACTGGATGGTGCATTGTGCCCAAGCAAGGTGCTTAGGGCAAGCCTGAGTTATCTAACACAAACAGAGCCAGAACCATACCAAAACCTATCGTGTCTGTGATACGAGGAACCACATAGCACTCAGGACTCCTAAAAGGACTCAAAGGCAAAATATCACTGCAACCAAGATGTTTCTCACCATGGGGTACAAAATCTGTATTTTATGAGTTTTTGATCTGGAAAGTATGCTCAGAGCTAGATCTCAGCGTGGAGTGTGAGTTTCTTCATGAACTGTTCTGTTCTCTCTCTCTCTCTCTCTCTCTCTCTCTCTCTCACATACACACACACTCACACTCACACACACCATCAGAAAAGGTCTTTCCATGGCTGCCTTGCACGGCTGAGAAAGTATAGCTCCTCAAGCCAGAGGGTGCAACCCGTAGCTGGCTCCCACAGCTGCATCTTCCAGTTCAGAGAAAGACCAGCAGAGACAAGTTTAGAGCCAGCTGTTGTCTCACAGCTGGAGCAGCTGCAGGGGCTGACCTTGAGCAGCTCCTCTATCATCACAGGAGCCAGAGGCTTGTGCTGACCTCAGGGCTCAGAAGGGCACACAATGCACACAGCAGCTCCTGGTGTGCTAAAGAAGGCCACAAGCCCCTAAGACCCCTTTTTCAACAGCAAGGGTCTGACTCCTCATCTGCTGTAATCTGAGCTGTTCCTGGTGACAAGCACTTGACCAAAAAAATACAACAGCAGTGTCCCTGGAGGTTGGGGGTCGAAGCTTGATCGTGAAGGGTATGACACCTTCCAGCATCCCAGAAGGAAGGCAGAGTGTCTGAGAAGGTGCCACACAAAATCTGCCTGAAGTTCAGAAGACAGCCAGCACCCTGCTGCCAGCACGTCTGTCACAGCATTGAAGTGACCTGCTAGGCCCTGATGAGCCAGCTTGGCCACCACCTCCCTGAATGCCTGGACTCCACATTCACGAAATATAGTAAAATAATACTTTAAGCCACTGATTTTGAGGTCATATTAAACAGCAATACCTAGCTGGAATGCAGTTTTATTGAGCTAGTACCATGCGACAGGCACCAAAGGTCTGTGTTTTGTAGGTTGTCTGCCGTCATCCTCATAGCCTTTGAGTGTTCACACGTGAAAATTAAGACTTAGGCCTTGCACAAATTAAGAAACTCACCTCTAGTCACCCAGAAGCACTGTTCTGTTCGTCTTCAACAATATTAGTGTCCAGCAAACTAGGAAAGAAAATTCATGAAACCCGCTAAAGATACAATAGGTGGTAGCAAAACAGAGGAAATGGTGGGTTTGTGCAGACTGAAAAGATTACACCTGAGACTTGGCATGGACAACGGAGAACTTTCACGGAAGTATGCTCTCCTTCTGGCTTCAGGTACATCACTGAAAAGAAAAGGGAGGAAGGAAATACTTTCCCAATGCCGAGTTCTCTTTCCTTCAGAGCGGCAAGGCTAGCACGCCAGCTGGGCCTGTGACATCCGTCTTTGCTAAGCACTCGTGGCTACAGCACCTACTACGTGTCAGGCAGCGCTTCCGGTGTTTCACCTGTCAGGCCCCCACAGGAGCAGTGCCTCTCGTTGGTAGAGGCATTCGCATTTACAAAGCACATTTGCCCCCATGCTCTCATTTCGTTGCATGAGCAGATGCTTTTCCTGGGGAGCAAACAGAGCCAAATTCATCAACAAACGATTAATATTTATCAGGCACCACCTATGTGCTTGAGAAATATGATCCTTTCTTGCTTCACCCTCCCTGCTGGCTTGCTTATCCCCCTTGCTTTTTTCCACAGAAGTTTGTGCTGTCGTGGTTCTTACCTGTTTCCCTCATGAAGCTGTGAGCTTCGCTTGCATACAGAGAGCCTGCATGTGGAGCCTGGAACAAAGGCGGCAAGCAGTGGTGAGGAAAAGGAGCAGATGGGTGTGAGAGCAAATGGGCAAGAGGCTGGGTGGGTGGGAGGATCAGTGGATGGATAGGTGGGTAGATCAATGGATGGGTGAGTGGGTGGGTGGGTAGTTGGCTAGGTGGGGGACAGTAAAGGGATGGATGGGTATGTGGGGGGAAGACCAATGGATGGATGGGGGGGGTTGCTTAGGAGGGGGATAGTAAAGGGATCGATGGGTGGGTGGGAAGATCAATGGATGGGTGGGTGGATCAAGGGATGGATGAGTAAGTGGATCAATAGATGGGTGAGTGGATGAGTGGAAAGATCAATGGATGGGTGGGTGGGAAGAACAATGGATAGGTGGGTGGGTGGTTCAATGGATGGGCGAGTAGGTAGATCAATGGATGGGTGGGTGGGTGGATCAATGGATGGGTGGGCAGATCAATGGATGGGCGGGTGGACAGATCAATGGATGGGCGGGTGGGTGCATCAATGGATAGGTGGGTAGGTGGCAGATGGATGTGTGAAAGGGCTGTATGTGTGGTTAAGCTGTCCTCATGTTTGGTTTTAGAATGACCCTCAAAAGTCCTGTATGTTTAGAGCTTCTGGGCTTTGGAGAAGTGTTTGGATCACAAGGACTCTAACTTCATCAATGGATTAGCTGAATGGGTTATTAGTAGGCAAGGCTTCATCAGATGAGGCAAGCCACTGTGCACATGACACAGGGACATCTAACCCCTGGCCCCTGTGCCTCTGGCTCTCACTCACTTGTTCTGCTTCCTGGTTGCCACCGGAGGAGCATTTTTGCCTGCCATGGCCTTCGGCTAGGACATTTCTGCTTTGGAGGGGCCAGTCATGAAGCAGAACCTCTGAAACCGTGAGTCAGGGTAAGTCTCTCCTCCTTCGAGTTGTTTTCCTGGGTATTCAGTCACAAGGACAGAAAGTTGGCCGGTGCAGGTGTTTAGAAAGGTTTGATCCTCTGGAATCACCCAGTGATCATTACAGTCTGGATGCTGTTTGTGGTCCAAGTGGATCAATGGATGGGTGAGTGGGTGTGTGGGAAGATCAATGGGTGGGTGGGTGGGTGGATCAATGGATGGATGGACATTCAGAGTGGGATGGTATCGCTTACTTCCTGTTTTTTTTTTTTTTTATGCATTTGGTTGTTGCAGTGTCTCACTAAGCAGCCTGGACTTGTGTGATCCTTCTGCTTTCAGCCTCTCCAGCACTGGGATTACAAGCATGCACCACTATGCCTGGATTCTGGCTGGCTCAGCCTGCCCTGGGGGCAGGGCTGGTGGGCATATATTGCAGGGTATTGAACCGTGGTCCCTGCGCTTGCCTAAGCAGGTGCTTTAGTCCACTGAGCTATCTCACTGGCCCCTGTATTTCTTATTTCCATGAAGTTATTGGGCATTAAGAGGAGATGGTCCGGGGGCTGGGGAGGTAGCACAGTAGAATAAGCGCTTCCCTGGCAAGCACAAGGGCCTGAGTTCAATCCCTGGTTCCACTAAAAAAAAAAAAAAAAGAAAAAGAAAAAGGAGATGGTCCACAACAAAGGCTCTCACAATGGCTGGAACACTGTGAACTCTCAGAAGAGGAGAGGCAGAGATGCATGCTGAAGAAGCTGAGGACAGAGAAAATAGCATAAGGAAGACTATCAAAACAGGTCCTGAGGAAGGAAAGAGATGCATTTGAAATATTCTGTTCTCCAAGTGCCCAAAGCCTACTTACAGAAAAGAAAAAAAAAAAAAAAAAATCAAACACAGACAAGAGAATCCAGCAACCCTTCGGCATCAGGTGTCAAGTGCTGGTGCAGACGCTACTTGGCAGGGCCATCGGGGGAGGTTTCAAGATGGAGACAGCTGGGTAAGAGTTGACCCTTTGGGGCAGGACAGAGGCTGGTGGGGAGGGCAGGGGGAAGGAAGGAGGCCAGAAATAGACCTACATGCGAAGACACCGAGTGAGGATGTGCTTTCACAGAATTGAGCACAGGCCTGTGGTGCTTCTCCCAGCATGCTGAAAAGCAACAGAAGCCAGGAAGAAGGATGGGCCGTGCAGGCCTAGGTGCAGACTGGGCAGCCAGCAGTCCTCTGGATGGACACATAGGTTTATTTGAAAAATAAAATCGGGGATTACAGTGGCAGGGGAGGCATCAGGCGGTGGTCACCGCAGGTCTCTAAGAGCTGTTTTGTGAGGAAGTTAGGCCTCATTCCAGGACCACAGCAGCTGCCCAAGTGCCCAGCTATTTGCCAAGGCATTGCATGCACTACCTTGTGCAATCCTGAGCCCAAACTTATGCCCCTTTGGCAGATGAGAAAGCAGACGTTAGATACTCAGGACAAGATCCTGGATCACACAGCTTCATGAGAGGGAGGCTAGGATTTGAGTCCCAATTCACATCATTCTTGAAGAGGAGACTAACGCTGCACACAAGCCATTTTCTATGCTGTTTGTAATGAACGAATGGAAAGTAGAAGTGACAGGGACACAGTCTGGGCTTGGCAGAAGCATGCCTCAGGATTAGGGCTGGGCCAGGCTGTCTCTCACAGAAAGCAGCCTCTTGCCCTAGAGAAATAGAGGCAGAGGTGAGGGGTGGGGAGAGAAGTTGGTAAGAGTGCACTGGACATCCATCCTGCTTATTTGCTGCCCAGGCCCTATGGGACACCTTGCCTACCAAGCACCACACTTTTTACATTATGTGACTCTTCCCTAAGTCAGATCCTGAATCAGCATGGTGCCGGGTATGAAGGGCCCCCCTGAGGGTATCGCCAGCAACTTGAAAAGGAGAACTGGAGAGGAAGAGAGGGAGCTGTTGGTTCTCCTGGAGGAGCTTGTCATGCTGACTTTTCTGGTTCGCACTGGACTCTTCTCATCACTGAAGGAGCTCAGGACCTTATTGTCTCTGAGAATGGCTACCGTTTACTAGCGGAAGCTCTGGTCCTCACTTTGAGCACTGCTTCCTGGCTCTAGAGGGGAAGACGGTGCGCTGTTCAATGTCCTGGAAAAGCTTGTTACGGTGGCTTCTCTGATATGAACTCAACTGTTCTCAATGTTGGAAGAGTTTGGACCTTGCTACCACTGCGGGTGACTGTGGCACTGCTCAGGGGAGCTCTGGCATCACTGAGGATGGCTGTGGTACTGTTCAGGGGAGCTCTGGTGCTTACTTTGAGCATCGCTTCCTGGCATCATTGCAGATCCCTCAGCCTGCTAGCACAGATCCTTCATCCTGCTGGCAGACTTTTTAGCTTCCGCCACTGACCTTTGGGCCTTCCCAGTGCAGATCCTGGAAACAGGCCTGCATGAGACATTGTCCTGTGCTGGAGGCCTCCAGCTGGACTCAGGCAGGAAATTGCCCTGGGATCTAGGCCCTCAGCTGGATTCTTTGGGTCTTTAGTATGTGGATAGATCTCCCACACTCTCTTGTGTATGACTCTTTGGGTGACTACTATAAAAGAATCCTATAAATTATGTGTCCCTTTAAATTTTTTCCCTTATAAACCCAACTACAACAGACCCCAAAACCCTGCCTTCCCGGCTTCCCTTGCAGCTCATTGTGACCCAGGCCCACCTGTCAGGGTGTCCATGTTGCTAATAAGATTGGTGTCTGTGAATGGTGTTGACCACAATGTTGGCTGGAGACCCAGCAGAGTTAGCATTCTAGTCCACATGCGGTCAGCTAGCAGAAGCCTCTCTTCTTCTGTAATTCAGTCTTTCCCTCCTGGCCTTCAACTGACTGGGTGAGGGGCACCCCTTTCTGGAAGATCAGTCACATTACTCAGTCCATGGAATTGAATCTCATCTAAAATACACCTTCATGGAATTCCTGGGATGATGATTGCTTGCACATCTGGGTAATGGCAGAGCCAAGCTGTCACATAAGCTTAACCATCACAGGACTCACATATGCCAGGTAATGTAACTAGTTTTGGGGAAAAAGTGATCAGGGCCAAGGCAAAAGCCTCCAGGAAACCACAGTGAACACACTTTTCCTCCAGATCTCACGGCGCTGCCCAGATGGGAAAGCGCCAGCAGGATGCTTGAGGCTTCCAAGCAAATTATGCTCAAGGGCCAAGAAGTAATCTTTCCACTGTTAAATACATATTACAAGGGGTTTTGACCAACTCGGGGTTGCTTACTTTCAAGAAATATGAAGAACACTGAGAAAACCAAGACTGTAGCCATTCTCAGCGACAAGAATAAAGAGCACTCGGGGCTGACAGTGAGACCCACTTCTCACTCTCATCCCGCCCTCATCTCTGACATGCGCATCGAGGGCCTGCTGTGGGCCAGATGCTGTGTTAGCACCAAGACCCGGTGACGTGAGAGATGACAGAGCCTCAACGTGCTGGTGTGTTGTGGAATTAGTTCTAAGTGGGTCGGGCACAGCATTTCTAAATAAATAGAATAGAAATGATGAATAGCCATGCATCATGCAAACTAAGCATGCTGGTGTTCCTTGTTCCTTTCGGTTTGCCAAGTCTACTTGCACATGGGCGTGTATACTGGGCTGCCATGAAAGATGTGTGTGTTACCCTGGGCCACTGCCACAAAAGCTTGGAAGCCCCTAGACTACAACAGGAACCTCTCATTTATTGATCAGATCATGTGGCTGGTGAGTGAGGAGTTGTGACAGAACTGTGACCAAGCAGTGTGGAGTCACAGGAGGGAACTCCTGTCCAGGGCAGATGGGAGGAGCAGGAAAGCTGGTTGGAGCCTCCCTCTCATCTGAGATGTGCCCTGGAACATCAGTCAGAGGTGGTGTGGTGGTGAGGCGGGGAGGGGGCAGTTTGAAAGAGCACTTTCTCAGCAGAGGGCATAGCACTGGCAAAGACCAAACTGAGGAAAGAGCACAGTACTGTTGCCAAGACTCAACTGGCTTGGTATTGTTGGCTTTCTAGTTTGCTTTTAACATCTCTGAAGTGAACTCAAGAAAATGGTGCTTATCCAAGACTTGAAATCTGTGGACCGCCCTAACAGGGGAGCAGGTGACAGGGAATAAATAACAGGATGGATTCCTGGGGTGGGACGCAACCAGAGTGACATCCTTCATCCTCTGTGGATCAGGTTGGTGCAAAGCATGACTCCCACGTCTTACTCTCTTCAGGAAGCACCACACGGTATACCATGGCCACAAGGAAGCCCTCAGCTTGGCCCCTCAGTGCTGCTGTCTTTGTGAATGTAGCCACGTCCTCTTGTTCCATGCAATTCTATTTTGAGGGCAAGGCCATCTCAGGCCTGTGGCCAGTCAGTCTAAAACCTGGCCTTAAGAGCAGGTGAATCTATCATTTGCTAGACCCCATGGTGGAGGGTATACTGTGCAAGTACAGGAATCCTGCAGTGATGAGGGCAAAAAAACTCTTGTATCTTTTGATAAAAAACATAAAAATATACCTCCCAAATCAACACAGCCACAGCTACAGTGCCTTTAAGTGGCAGGCTTCTTGTTGGGAATTTCTTTCCATAATCTTGATTGAGTAGGCAGAGCTTGCTGGTCTCCAGAGATCTGACTGGGGGTGAGATGGGGGAGGGGATGGTGATGGTGGGGACACTCAGGGACACTGTGCCTGCCTCCATAAGCAGACACCTAACCTACCTCTGTGTTTCCTTGAACTTTGCTTTCTGTACTTTTTATGAAATAAAAAGTATGTATTTTTATGTATTCTTATGAAATAGTAGCCATTAAGGCA